>NW_004797533.1:433370-437909 GCF_000002075.1 Aplysia californica
GGGGGGGGTGATGAACAAATTCCACTATTTCTTTGTGAGGTTACTTTCCTTTCAAACAGACATCAAAGACATCATGCCATTAAATGGCTATATAGCTGGCAGGTCTTGCATTCTCTTTTCCTCCTACATGTGTCCATTGTTAAGTGCTACGTAGTGGAACTTTCCCACATTCTTCAAGATCTATTGTTGTAGCTGTTTGATAGTAACATGCCGATCTTTCCTTACTTGGGTTTGTTTCTTTTTACGCACACGAAAAGAAAAAAAAGCTATGTATTTACGTTCCAGAGAGAGAGAGAGAGAGAGAGAGAGAGAGAGAGAGAGAGAGAGAGAGAGAGAGAGAGAGAGAGAGAAATAAAGACAGAGAGATAGAGAGATTGTGAGGAATTTCTGGCGAAGGTAAGCGTCTCACCAATACCAAAACCATTAATTAATTAATGAGAGAGATACAGACAGTCCAAGTCCCAGGGTTGTTTACATACAGGTGCTGACGTCATAATTTAAGTCTATATCTAGCTCTGTCTGATGATGTTATTGTACATGACAGCGGGCGATGCCAGAACGTACTAATTACACTTTACTTGGAAACAAATAAATTATCATTCTTTTCCATTATTTTATTCTGTTGTTGTATCGTATTTAATGGTACATTATCAAGTGATATATCATATCATATCATATCATATCATATCATATCATATCATATCATATCATATCATATCATATCATATCATATCATATCATATCATATCGTGTCTAGAGATATCATATTATAATATAATATCATATCATATCCATGTGTGTGTATGTGTGTGCGTATTTGAGTGTATGTGTGTGTATGTGAGTGTGATGTGTGTATGTGTGTGTGTATGTGTGTGTATGTGTGTGAGTGTGTGTGTGTGTGCTTGAATGAAAACGTATGTTAGCGTAATGCGCTAAACTAAATTTTTATCACCTTTTTCTGCCTGACTACCTTTCTTTTCTCCTCTTTACATCTGTCGTCATCTTTTACTTATCTTTGTGTCTGCCATACCTCTAACGTTGTCTGATTTCCAGACCCTCCTCGCGCGCTCATATGACCTTAGCAGTTTCGAGAGCCGTAAAACCCTTTACTACTACTACTACTACTACTACTACTACTACTACTACTACTACTACTACTAGACCCTCGTCCTTTACTTAACAAGGAAAACGAAAACTTAATAAAAACAACACAGAACAAAGAAAGGGACTAAAATGCTGAGAACCAAAAGAAAAAAGAAAACAACCCAAAAATTATCCAAGCTATAACCAGAATAATATTATTCTACACAGTATCTAATATTCAATGCATTAACAACTCGCCACTCAAAAGACCATTCTTGTTTAATCAGAGCAATCTAAATAGAGATCACTGTGCAAGTGTATTGGCCTAACACATTTGGCTTATTTAAGAGGCAAGACCTCCGAATTGAAAATGTCTCGGATGGGACTGAACTAAAATGGATTGAGAGCCTTGAAAACTTCACAGAGCAACTCAAGTACAAGAATGCCTAGTTTGGGATTCAAACCAGGGCTATCTGCTCTGAAGTCTAGCATGAGACTAACTGAACAAACCAAGGGCCCCCAAGCAGATCTTGGAGATTCACGAAATACCAAACTTCAGATACAATATTTCGCTTCACATCCCTCTTGTTTTGCTTTCATTTCAGGGCGATATCAAACGTCAGAACGAATTTCGAAACAGTTACGGTCTAAGATATTCACATGAACGTTGCTTTATGTTTAAATATATACGATTCCTTTGCGTAGTTAAATAGATAGCGATACGCGATAAAATCTATTTTTACGAGTTTAATAGCTATCGATAGGAGAAAAAAGGAGGATACAGAGAGTGGAGATTCTGCATGTACATTTAAGTAATTTTTAAATAGAGAGATCATGAATACACCACTTCCTTGCTTTATCAAATCTGACGCTGAATTTAAAACTGAGAAGACTGTAACTTCTGATGACCACGCAACTTAGTGCACAGTATTTAAATCTGGTGCCACGTGGGGGAGTTATACCAGAACTAACCGTTCACAAATTAGCCATTCCTTCCCTAACTGGTTTTAAGTGTCGACTGACGCATATCGAAGTCGCTGTGTTGAGAGGTGCTTCAATTCCATAGACATGGGGGAACTTCAATAGCTTTCTGTCTACTTCTCTAAATTAAATCAGCATTGTCCATTATAGCTTTCCACTTGCAAATAATAGATTTCACCTTGACCTTGACCTCGTGACTCGTAGGCCACAAGCCTTGTGATTGGCTATTACTCACTCGACGACTTGGCACATTGAAAAAACCCCCAAACATACTTTATGTTAAGGGTCACCACCCCTGAATTAAATTGAATTTGGTTGAATCATGCTAAAATGGCAACATCTGACCCTTCTCATGATGGAAAACTTGGTTAGTCCCCGAATGGTGTAAACTGGGTGTTAGTATTTTTGTCGTTTCGAAAAGAAAATGTGGATTATCTTTTAACGCTAGTAAGTTTATTTTCACGGGCATCTGTGTCTTTCTCTCTAATCACTCTCTCTCTCTCTCTCTCTCTCTCTCTCTCTCTCTCTCTCTCTCTGTCTCTCTCTCTCTTTCTCTCTCTCTAATCTCTCTCTCTCTCTCTGTCTCTGTCTCTGTCTCTCTCTCTCTCTCTCTCTTTTATTCTTTTCCCCTCTCCCTCTCTCTCTCTCAATCTCTCCCTCTTTCACTCTCTCTTTCATCTCTCTCTTCCTCTCTCTCTCTCTCTCTCTCACGGGCATCTGTGTCTTTCTGTGGTGGCTCTATCTTAGTCAGTGGGGTTGGGCCAGACAAGCAGGGTCGAAGCATCTCGCCCCCCCCCCCCCACTAGACGATCTAAATAAATGTGTTGTTCGGTTGGGGGTGGTGGGGTGGGAGTCGACAAATACCATACATTCAATTACTTCTGTGGCGTTTATGCAGTGGGTGTATTTACTGGTAATCCCTCTCCCCTCATCCTGTATGAGAGAAGGGTGGAAGGTAAGGATGGTGTTTATGTGTATTTTGTGTGGTTGCATGTGTGTGCGTGCGTGTTTGCGTGCGTGCGTGCGTTTAAAGGTTTGTGTTGCGTGTTTGTGATTTGAAGGGAGTGGGTGGGAAAAGGTGGGTAGGTATATGATGATATGAAATTTCTCTTTTCAAAATGCATACTTTTATCACAGTAGGCCTTCATCGAATACGACTGAGAAAGACGGGGGCCTGCTGAGGCAAGTATGTGATTAACCGAAATCAAGGTTTATCAGTCTACAAAAGATTTTTTAAAGTTCTTTTAATACTTAGCATTACACGTATTCTGATGCACAGAATGCTTCGCTGTGAGAAAATACTATTTTATAAGGCTACAACCAGTTGGTTGTTTTTTGTTTTGTTTTTGCTACAAGTTTCAATTTAACACCTTTGCTCATATGCGAAAACATCAACTTTTTCCGAAATTGAAAACCGGCACTGTGCTGCAGGAATGTCCATAGACTCACCCATTAAATGCCTGAATAATGAAACATCTAAATGTAAATTCAGGGATCTGGCAGCCAGACATGTATAGACTATGGGGTCAAAATTATCCCAAAAAGTTTTGGTACTAATCTCTTGATTTGCACAAGGTATGAAATATTAAACTTAAAATGGTATGCATATAATGGCCTGGCTTTAAACATCTTTTAAAACTGTTCTGATTATTCAAGCAGTCAGAGCTCCGAAATTAAAAGTCCATTCCCCGCGGGACAGACCCAAGTCGGTATATACCCTTTGAACCCCCCCCCCAAAAAAAACAAACAACTAACAACCCAAGCCAAACTCAGAAGTGCTTCACTGGGGATTCGAACCACAGTCATCTACACCAAATCCAATTAGATATCAACTGAGTTAACAACACTCCTATTCAGAAGGGTGTATGAAAACAAACAAACAACAACGATCTCCGAAAAGTTTGGAGGTCCTGCGCAAGCTATAACCCTATTCGTACGCACTGGGGGTCATTTTGTACCTCCGGGGTTGTATTCTTCACATTTTAGAATACTTCTAGTACGAAGATCTCTTTGAAACTTTCAGTGTTTTTCAAAAAAATCATCTTGACAGACTGCCATGCCAAGTGTACGGATCAGATCAACAAGTAAATTTCCTCTTAGGAAAATGGTGGCACAGAGTACCCCATGTCGTATGGATACGATAGTAAAACACGACATACGGATAGGGTTAAGATCCACCGTTCCTACTGTATGTTTGCGTGATCCCTGCAATGTTTCGTTGGGGATGCTAAGTGCATAGATTTCTTGACCACGGAAATGACATAATTCGGTCTAAAAAGAGCCCTCAACGCCGAATGAAGTGTTGTCTTGACAATATTCTCTCATTTAACAATCAATATCGGATGAAAAGAAAATAGCGGGGAGTCACGATTTCTGCTAACGTTTTTCATCCCTGATGGCATGAATGAGTTGAAAATTATTTTTGCAAAGTCACGCGGTCTTCTGAGTTGTTTTTTTTTTTTTTTTTTTTTTTTT
>NW_004797533.1:438009-439998 GCF_000002075.1 Aplysia californica
TTTTTTTTTTTTTTTTTTTTTTTTTTTTTTGGATGGGGTTGGTGTTCGAGAGGATAAGAAAAACTTGAAAGTACGAAGCGTAGAATACACATATACTATCACTTTCTCTCTCAATCTCTCTCTCTCTCTCTCTCTCTCTCTCTCTCTCTCTCTCTCTCCCTCTCTCTCACGCGCACATACACACAAACAGTGAGAGCGAGCAATAAAAATGTGTATGTGTGTGTGTGTGTGTGTGTGTGTGTGTGTGTGTGTGTGTGTGTGTGTGTGTGTGTGTGTGTAAGAGAGAGAGAAAGAGAGGGAGAGTAGAAGCGACAGAGAGATAGAGAGAGACAGAAAAAGACGGAGAGAGAGATTAAGAAAGAAAGGTATTGTTGTCTGTGGTCTCACCACTAGGGTTTTCTAAGGCAGATGAGGCTGCAGCCAAGAAATTCCGAGACTGTTCCAAAATCGATGAACGAGTGAATTTAATTTACTCTTACTTCCGGGAAATTCCCAGCTTTAATCTGTGATTTCTCACCCAAATAAAACTTCCTGAAACTTCTCACACTGTTTCAGTCTGATCAATATCGACTTTTCCCACCAGTCTTATATGATGGTTGCTAATTCTTTTATCCTTTCAAATGGATTAACCCGGCCAACTACTGACAATTTAATCAACCCTTCTAAACCCACCTTCAGCTCATCCGCTGTCAGTTTCATCAGAGGCCGTACAAGCAGCCACGAACGAAGCTGTTTGTCGCAGATTATTGAGTCTAAATCTATCAAGCCCTTATCGACACGAATTAGGTCTTTTGAGAGGCGGGCTGCTTTGTCCATTACTGTTAGGACCAACCTGGTTTACGAGAAATACAACAGCCCAGCAGATAAATGAAGGTACCGGATAGAATTAGAATGGCTTTCCAGTTTTCAACTCGCGAATGGTTCTCATGATTTCTGAGAGAAATGGCGAAGGGCCTGTTACCTGACAGACAAGAGAGATAGATTGATAGATAGATAGATAGATAGATAGATAGATAGATAGATAGATAGATAGATAGATACAGAGAGGGGCAGACAAAAAGAGAGAAATAGAAAGATAGACAAAGAGAGACATAGAGAGACAGAGAGAGGCAGAGAGACAGACAGACAGACAGAGGGAGATAAAGAGAGAGAGAGAGTGTGTGAGAGAGAGAGAGAGACAGACAGACAGACAGACAGACAGACAGAAAGACAAACAGACAGACAGACAGACAGACAGACAGACAGACAGACAGACAGAAAGACAGAAAGACAGATAGGCAGACAGAGACATAGTCAAAAACACAGAGACAGAAAGACAGATATATATATATATATATATATATATATATATATATATATATATATATATATATATAGAGAGAGAGAGAGAGAGAGAGAGAGAGAGAGGGGGGGGGGCACGGTCGCAGTGTTATGACCAAAGGAAGTTGATGGGCGCCACTACATGGTGGCCTCTGCCTCTATTCTTTCCTTCTGTTTTTCTTTCTGTCTGTCTTACTTTTCCTGTGCACTGAATGACCATTATTGCGTCGATGTGATTCTGTTTAGTGAAACAAACAAAGACGTTAATATATTTCTGATAGCAAAACAACCATCGTCATAATCGGCGACGTCAAGTACAGCCACTTCCGGTGAAGACGAATACACCGGAAATGTCGACAACGACTGATTTGATTAGATTTGCGTGTGTGATTTATTAACGTCATGACATTTGGATTGGAAATCAAATTCCATTATGTTTGTATGTGTCTTCAGCAGACCTACAGAGAAAAAAGGGATTGCTTCTGTGTTTGTGTGTTTGTGTGTGTGTGTGTATGTGTGTGTGTGTGTGTGTGTGTGTGTGTGTGTGTGTGTGTGTGTGTGTGTGTATGTGTGTGTGTGAGTGAGAGAGAGAGAGAGAGAAAGAGAGAAAGAGAGAGAGAGAGAGAAAGAGAAAGAGAGAGTGAGAGAGAGAGGACGGAGGTCGGTGTC
>NW_004797533.1:440365-442793 GCF_000002075.1 Aplysia californica
AACCTCAACTACCTGGGAAGCATACAGTGCAAGCAGCCATTTGGGGGGCTCAGTCTCTGTGTTAAATGTCATGGCTTAGCAATCACAATCTACGGAGAGAAGGTTCAGTCACATAGGAAGTCAATCCATTACTCTCCCAGCTCTTTATCATATATCTTTTATGTCGAGAGTAAAAAAAACGGAAGGAGTATGATGTAGTAGCTGAATGCAGTTGTGCTTGGGTGAAGACCAAAGTAAATGAGAATTTCGCTGGTATTGCAACCTCGCTTTCCACCTGTATCCTTTTTTTTCAACTCTGCTACCAAAGGAGAAATTTCAGTCAATTGCTATCTGGATCTTTTTATTTTCTAACGCAGTCTGTCATAAAAGACATAATTTTGATGATGGAATGCTTTAATTTTATCCCATTAGCGCCCAGTGTCCTTTTTAAAGGACATTTTTTAATCGAATGGACAAGAGCACTCATGCAAGCAAATCATTACTATTTTGTTTCCTCAGATGGTAAAAAGGTTATTATTTTGTATTTCTTTGGTGCGAATTTCCTGTTCACTTTTTTATTTTACTGTGCATATTTTCCCTGTCTCTCATTGAAAAATGGCAGAAAAGGACACCCACCCAAAAAAGTAAGACCGCATTTCACAAATGGTTTTGAAACATCTAAAAACAAAGATGTACAAATGTGAATAAATAATGTTGCATTCACACAGAGATCTGTTTGCAATTGTTGTAATCATTCTTTCAATACTTGTTCAGAAAATATAAAAAATCTATAGGGAAAAGTGTGGAAGGGGGGGGAGGGCGTTTTCAGTCAAGAGTGGATGTGCTATATATTTCTGGGTGTATACATATTCGTGAGTGTAAAAGCAAAGTTATACACGGGTCTATTGATATAAGTGGGTGTATGGGTATGATACATGGGTGTATAGGTTGTACATATCTGTTCTGCTCCTATTAGTTTCGACTTGGTGCCCTTTTAATTCTAAGATTGAGGAATTAGGGGTTCGAAGCTTAATTGGGTCTGACGCTGCATCGTTGAAGAGGGCACTTTACACAAATGTTAGCATTTGATTCGGTCCTATCACACATGGATGTTCAATTCAGAAGCCCCGCCTCTTACATAACCACCCGGAGTCGCAAGGAGCGTTAAACCTAGACAGGTTCGTAATTTAGAAATTGTTTTTCACGGTTTTAGCAAGGATTTCTCATAATAGTGTTTTCCAAAGGTTGCTGTGGATGTATCATTATACGCGCTAGACTAGAAATGATACAGATAACATGATTCGAATCAAATGTCCAAAGAGGTATTAATAAGTATTGGCAGTTTGGGGAATTTTTAAGAATCCTTATCTATTATTTCATCTGTGATAGGGATAACATAATTTGGATATTCCGCTTCCCACTAATATTTTATAGAGATAAAAGTGTCTTGAAACCCATAATAGTGCAAGACACCGCTGCTTTGGCTGCAACCATGACCTGTGACTCGATCGAAGGGGAGAGAAGGGGCAAAGGGGCAAATGCAATCACGTCCATGGACTTATTAACAATAGCTAACCATTTATTTGTGTACGTGCTTAAATAAGGAAACACCACTGTAATCATCCAGGTCCAGAGGCATGAGTCGTAGTCATGTTTCCAGAGAATCAATGTCGATGTTAATTGTTCCCTGTGGAAGGGGGATAGAAGGGCGGAGATAGAGAAACCCATTTCCTACGTCAGCAGTAGTTTGAGTAACGAGTGACGCGTGGGCACGACATGGGTTTTTAAATGCGAGGAGAAAGCAAGATAGACAGACAGAAAGAAAGGAGGGAAAGAAAATAAAAAAAAGAAATACCGCGGTTGCTCTGCAGCCACCCACACACATGCCGAAAGTAACTCACAGAGTGTTCATGCGCCAGGGTCATTGTTCTGTGGCCTTGCCGTGAGCTCAGTCATTGACGTATGTGTGTGAGTGTGTGTGTGAGTGTGTGTGTGTGTGTGTGTGTGTGTGTGTGTGTGTGTGTGTGTGTGTGTGTGTGTGTGTGTGTGCGTGCGTGTGTGTGTGTTAGTGTGAATCTCGTCACATTGAGCTTGGCTAAAAGAAAAGAAGCAGCAACAAAAAATCAAATACTATTCCAAGAAAGTTCTGCTGTACACATTTATAAAATACTATTGCACTCTAGAGTGTAATGGAACAGACACTCACAAAAGCACAATTTCCTCTATATGTCTTTGGTCTCCTGAGGACGAAAAAGCACACATTTTGTAATCTATATTAAGATAATATATTATGTATGTATGTCATATATATGATTCTTATATTATTTTACATAATACGTGTAAAGGATGGATGGATAGATAGATAGATAGATAGATAGATAGATAGATAGATAGATAGATAGATAGATAGATAGATAGATAGATAGATAGATAGATAGATAGATAGATA
>NW_004797533.1:442893-444347 GCF_000002075.1 Aplysia californica
TTGAGAGAGAGAGAGAGAGAGAGAGAGAGAGAGAGAGAGAGAGAGAGAGAGAAAGAGAGCGAGGTGGGAGGGGGAATTTTATTCAAAGAGAAGCCCATCAGCATGGTGGCTTGTTTCTATAGAGTGTAAATAGGAAGACTGACAAAAAAGCCAGGACAGTAAAGATAATTAAGAGACAGAATCGACCACTAGAGTTCTACAGCTGCCTGCGTGTGACGTTGACGACCCTTATTCGATTCTCTTTGAGAATGTATCCTTGACTAAGTACTGTCTGCAGAGGAGAACATAAAACCGGAAGTCACAACTCTTAGACAATTTTACTGGATTATTGTTCTTTCCACATTATCTTCTTCTATTTGATGTCGTCTATCTTGGAAATGCCATATTTTCTGTGCTTGAGGGATAAAAGGTGGTAGTTGGGGGGGGGAGTGGATAAAACAGATATACACATACATGAGTTTCACTTTTTTCAGACGCTATAAACTCACGTATGGATTGCTAGCACATATTTTAATATAACAATATTACCAGACTCTGCCTTGGTCAAGCGCCTTAAAGTGTATCGCATGGAATATGTTTTTTGTTCGTTCTTCCTTATAGTGGCAGTATACATCCTAAATGGTCAAGCACTTTGTGTACACAGGAGCTTAAATTCAGGCCCCTAAAAGATCTTAGAGGCCAAAATTGAAATATTCGGTATATTCAATTGCATTCTTAAAATGTATGTATTTCCCTAAAAAGAACCCTACTTTGCTTTTAGTTCCGGAACCTTTATAACAATCTTTCATCTTGTCAGGGTCACACTTAATAATAATAATAGATAGCATTTATATAATATAGTGCAAATCCCCGCCCAACAGCAACCTCTATGCGCTTCACAATCTATACTATTACCCCAGCAGACCTGAGAGCATTCTGAAATAACCTCAACTACCTGGGAAGCATACAGTGCAAGCAGCCATTTATAGACGCTAAAACACTAACATACTGACACAATCTGTCACTGTCTATAACAGGTACCCATTCCCACCTGGATGAAGTGAGGTAAAGAGTAAAGTGCCTTTCCCAAGGACACAATGTCGGTCCGCGGCTCGAACCCCCCAACCAGAAACCTCACGAGTGCGAGTCTGGTAGCCTAACCACTAGGCCATCGACGCCTTCTAATAAATTCTGATGGAAAATAATCCAATAAAAAGGGTTTTATTTCTGAGTGATACAGTACATTAAGTAGCGTTGTCTGGCTGGCTCTAAACACAAATAAACCCAATAAAGCGCCGTAAAACCTCTACTAAAAAACAAAACCAAAAAAAAACCCCTAATAAATTGTGCCAAGCTCTATCAGATCGGAAATCTCAGACTCTAAACTCTTGAAATAATTTTTGTTCAAAACCCACACATGTAATTGACTATTGTTGACATTGCAAAAATGATATAGTTGTGGGTAAATGGGGGGG
>NW_004797533.1:444670-447771 GCF_000002075.1 Aplysia californica
CAGAGTTCCCCACGTCGTATGGATACGATAGTAAAACACGATGTATGGATAGGGTTAAATAGTCTAGCAAAGTGTGAGCGCACGATTAGATCTAGATCTGTACACGAGAAAGGTAAGTTTTTACAATTGATAACAAAATATAATTACAAATGAAAAAATCTCTTCCTTATTACCGGACATATTTGTTTAGTTTAGTTTTAGCAAGTGTTTTACGGCACTTGCAACTCAATAAGGTCATATAAGTGCCGAAGATTAGAGGTGTCACAAGAGAGTAACAAACACAAAAAAGACGGAGGGGAGATAAAGACAATAGACGTTTGATAGGAAAGAAGAAGCAAACCACACCAGAGAACACGCCAACCACCCACAGACATATTTGAGGCAAGGTATGCTAGAATGAAGTTTTACTAGCCATTTAAATACGGAACAGATATTCACACAGCATTGACGGGGACGGAATGCTTTTAAAGGTCTTCAAACAATCCATGTTCAAGAGTGCCTCTACAACTACAAGGACAAGCAAGAGGTATAACTGAACTAACAGGGTACGCAGCTTGATTTCTAGGTAGGTTATAAAAATGCAAAATGTAAACATAACTATATAAAAGGGTTTTTGTGTCTCTCCTTGTCGTTTCTATCAACATTAGAATTAGGTGCTGTATAGTTGTTTTACTTGGTACATCGGTTAAGACGTTTCTTCTGTAGTCGACACGGTTTCTGTTCGATACCAGCAAGTATAAATCAAGCATTTTCATGGATCTCCGATACGTGTTCACATTAACTGTAGATACTGACATTTAAATACGCCGTCTCAACCAAAAGGAGCGTTACACGCAACCATAAATTAAGAGATAATGAACAGATGACGTTAATCGAAGGATAAGTCACCACGAACCAGGCACAGCATCCCCCTGGGCTTCCATATTGTCCACTCTTACGGAGAAATTACGGAGAAACACTTAACACTCCTTCGCCTCTTACACAGTGCCGGGAAACGCTTAACACCTTCTGCCACTTGCGTAGTACAGATGGCCCATGTTGCCCCATTCGGAAATACATATTACATGAATGATACGAGAATATAATATACAGTCAACAGGTATGTATTACAGAAAACGAAAATCTTACTGCAGCCTAAAATTAGCTGGATTTCAAAGAAGGAGAGTAATGTAATTGCCTGCTTGTAATAAATTTGTATAAAACTATAAAAATTTTTTTAGCAATGGTAGATTTAACCAAGAAACTTTCTATCAGTGTCTTTTAACTAAACCAGAGTTTTCCAACGTGGACGATATCACTTGATAGTTTTGGTGAGCATCGAAGATCTTTAGAGAAAAGACAGATATCCATTTTTTTGCTAAGTGCTTCACGGCGCTCGCAACTCCATAAGGTCATATGAGCGCGCGGGACAACAGTTGGCATGAAATTTGGATTTTGCCCGGGTGGCGGCCGAAGCCTTCTCTTATCGATTTCAGACGAAGAAGAGATCTTCAACGTGCGTAACTTGCACATGGGACTTCCGAAATGTTTCGCTCTTGTCCGAGAAGGCTAGGTGTAGATCTTTCCTACCAGAAAATCAGGGGTGTAACTGAAAGGCAGCGGTAAGAGGGAGCCAAGGAGAAGCACTACAAATGCTGTAAAAGGAATCAGGAGCTCAGAGGAGGGGCCAAAGAGGCGAGGGGTGGGGGCAGAAAGTGGAGACGAAAGCAGGCTACAGAACATTGCTAGAGAGCAGGAAAGGATGAGAAAGGTGACAATTTTAGAGAGAAAAATTTCCGTCGCTTCCCGGATTCGAACCCGGGACCTTTGAATGAGAGGCGAACATCTTAACCTTTAGGCCACGAGAGCCCCCAGATATACTTTGATACCCCAAATGGAAATGCATTTTATGTGAGGGTTACGAACAATTTAGCCTCCTAAAGGTGGCAAAAGTGAGCGCTGGGTATACTTAGAAAACACACTGTTTCTGAATGACTTCTGCGTGCGTTTGTGTTACGGTTTACACTTAAACGTGGCCGTTGAAAGCAAACAGTTAAATATCGCCGATCCTGTATTCACCCTCAACCATGTGAGGGTACGAAATGATCTGTTTTGAAATTAAGAATCAGTTTTAAACAGAAAACGAACCTAATAAATGTTGATCTCTACTAGATTGTAAATCACCGTGTTAAACCCGTTCTAAATCTTTGTGATAAAAGGGCCTTTTTACACTGTAAGTTTATTAAAGAAACGGGATTGCCGAATCTTTGAATCTCTTATAATAACTTGTCCGTGTAATCGAAAACTAATAACAGTATATTTTGTTCGAAACCCAGACTTGTAGTTGGCAAGCTATTAAGGCGCACAGTCTCAGAACAGATTTATTGTCGACGCGGACAATTTCTCTTCACCTCTCCACATTTTTCCATCCTTTGTCTCCCGAAAGTGCCAAAGCTTAACGAAAAATCAATTTCTTGATCGAATGTTTTGTAGCGCTACAAGACCTTAAGAAAAGAGTTTACTACACCGTACTTTATTGGCCTCGGTATGATTTACGAAAAAAAACACCGGTTGGCTTAGTTGGTATCATGTTGGGGTTATGCTACTGCTGACCCCGCTTTGAATTCCCAATTGGTCGTTCTTAAACTTCAGTTGTTTCGGAGTACCTTTATAGCTTCTAGCTCATTTGGCTGGATCCTGCTACAAAAGAAAAAAAACAATTCGGCAGCCCCGCTTCTTGTCATACGCAGGAGACCCGAGTTCCACTCCTGAATGTGGAGCATTTCTGTCGAGTATCTCGGTCTTTCTGCTGGGATATTTGTATCTCTCCCAGCCTTGGTTGGCTCTGACAGGCAGGTTTGGAACTCCTCTTCTAAATGATCTTACAACGTCGATGGTTACCAAAAGAAAATTCCCACAAATACCCAAGCTTATTGATATAATACGCTCTTTAAGAGATAATCTCTCAGTTCTTAATGTCCACCAATCTGATATAATTGAGCCATGTGGGGCAGAGAGCCATGAAAAACTGTCCAAAGCACCCGATATTAAAAAAGCCACGTTAGTTATTGGAATCTAAGTCATTAGCTGCATGGTACCAATAAATGAGTTATTTGGAGGGC
>NW_004797533.1:447871-459867 GCF_000002075.1 Aplysia californica
GAGAGAGAGAGAGTGAGTGAGAGTGAGAGAGAGAAAAAAGTGAAATACACACACAGGAAGAGAGAGAGAGAGAGAGAGAGAGGAGAGAAAGAGAGAGAGAGTGAGTGAGAGTGAGAGAGAGAAAAAAGAGAGATACACACAAAGGGAGAGAGAGAGAGAGAGAGAGAGAGAGAGAGAGAGAGAGAGAGAGAGAGAGAGAGAGAGAGAGAGAGAGAGAGAGGCTCGACAAGTCAGACAAATTGTCACTTGAACGCCGTGGGACTCCACAATACAAGAGGAAAACCATATAATTTAGTTCAGAAAAGTTAATGAAGACCAGAGATGACACCAAATCCGAAAGGGTATTTTTGACATTGCCAATTTTACGTGGCCTTCACCTCCTGCTTTGTGAAGGTTTTTGTGTAAAGGGTTTAAAATAATCCCCAAAACTCATTAAAATGTAATACCTGCTAAATATTTCGGGCGTTTAATTTCATCTTCGATACTAGAAAGTCTTTAAACGTTTTTTTTCCTGGTTTTTATAAATGGCCGGCATGTACAGTTTGAACCACAGCAGCGTGCATCCCCCACCCCCATCCCTCCTCTCGACGATGAAACCGATTGCCACACATAAAATGATGACGTCAAACGCTGGTTTCACAATCTTCTTCCGATAATGACGTCAAACAGATGTTTCACTTTTTTTTCTTCCGTTAAAACACTCGTCTTAATTTCTTCTGGTGTAAACGAAAACGAGTCTTGCCTCGAGTTATGTACTCTACTTTTCGTTTATGATTTGCCATTTAGCTTCTCAAGTACAGCATTAGAAAACCATTCAAAAACATAGTGTGTCCGAGTTGTCAGTCTTAATTTAGACTTAAAGACAGTTTACGTAGGCTGGAAAAAATATTGAAATTAACTGTTAATAGCACAAGCAGTATAAATCATGTTTTAACCCCCTCCCCCCACCCCCTTTTTCCTTCTTCCTTTTCTTCAATTAGTTTTACAACGTTACTGCTAATGATTGAAGTTGAAAAGGTCACTTAACTGTCACATTTATGACTTTGAAGGAGAGAGCTTTAATTTGATTCATGGACCAAACTTGCTGTCTGGTAGTGATAACATTTCTTATTCAAATTCCAGTGCTTTGTTGTCATGATTGTGCAATTGTAATGTGTTTCATAAACTGGGTAGGGAAACAGCAGCTCATGAGTGGAAAATACTCGTCCGAGTCAGTAAAGCGTAGCTCATAATTTTACAAATGAAAGCAGCATTTTTTTACTTTTTATTTATTCCGTCATGTTCCCTTGCCTGTCGAATGCTCACATCGTTTTTAAAATTTGAGGTTCTTTGGAGTATTGCAATATCTGTCGAAGTCATTGATAACATTAAACGTGGTCCTACTTCTTAATTGATTTCGAAAGCTGGCCTAGGTCAAAATGAGTGATGACAGTTTGTTTAAGTCACAATACAATCAACATATCAACCGTTGCAAAGGTTCTTGGATCAGATCACGTATCTAGCATGTTATCGCGAGGCTCTTTGCCTGCACGAAGACGAACTGCGTTCGGACTCCAGAGTGCAAACTTTATTCTGTTTGATATCCCTGCCTTTCAGCCAGGGTTTTATGTCCCGCTCAGCCCTAGTGGGTTGTGACACGCAGGATCGGGGCAGTGCGCTTTTTCATGTTTTCAAATGTGTTATATGACTCTCAGATCAAGCACTCACTTTTTACTTTACTTTACTTTTTTTCGTCCGCTTGTGCAGGTGGGTGTCGCGGGGAGACACATGCGTCTGTCTGCAGCAAGGCGAGTGGCCTGTAGGAGGGACATCCCGTGTGCACTAACTTAACTAGCATGATAATATATCGTTTTATAATCTTAAGAAAGCTCTCTGTGTAGATCCTATTGTAATGTTAATACATTATCCCACCCCTTTTTTATACGGTTTAGAACATCTAAAAGGTGGATTGTTTCGACTTTGCCTGTAAAGATCATTTTATGTTTCATCATCTCAGTAAAAATACACCGGAGATACTCGATTAAATCGACTGGCCTGTTCGAGAATCGAACTAATACCTTTTTTCGTTGGACAGCGCAAAAAAACTTACTACCACAACACAGAAGCGGCTATTCATTCATTTAAACTCTCCAAAACTATTTGGGGCAAAGTGTTCCTATGCAAGCCTTTGTTGTGGATACGGAGCCAAGCAGAGGAGTTACAATTCATCTTTGGACTTCTGCGTCACACGAGTGATGGATTGGATATAAATCGTTTTTGTTAGTGGTTAAATCGATTAACCATATTATAATAGTGAAGAACTGGAAAAGAGAACAGGGACGGCATTTGACCTTAGTCATGATCGTCACTTTATTCAGCTCTGAATAATCTAAAAAGTTTGTACAATGATGTTGCCTGGGTTTTACATTTTGCTACAACAAATTTTAATGCTTTGATGTGATTGGTTGGAATGCCTCGAAATGTTTTACACCCCCAAGACAGATAAATCCAATATGGGGGTGGGCTGTTTTAACCATTTCCTGCAAGCGCCAACTTTTAACTTTGAGATATACAGCATTGCAGCAGAAAGGTGGAGATGCTTCAGAAAATCGGATTCCCAACTGAGAACCGAACTACTCATGCCGCGTGATTCCAACAGCCAGCATTCGCTTGATCGTCGCCCGAGAGACACAGGCCAATTTCGTGAGTATTGTAAACTAACAGAACATTCAAATAGGTCGGTACCATTGTGCGTCTGAGCAGCTTATGTGCTCTGAGATAAGGTTGATATAAACTAGTCAAATCGATAATAGTTCCATTCGTCTTCATTACATCTATTATACCCTCAAGCTGTTGTGCTGGGGATCACGATGGGCTGATTCACAGACGATGATCACATGATCAACCCGTGGAAACACCTAATTACTAACAGTATTGGTCGCATGATCAAAATAAGATGGAGGCCAACAGGTTAATTACACTGCAGCCCTGGATATTGGCAGATGACGTAAAGCGAAAACGTGTGTACGACATTAAGTCATTTCATATCGTGAGCGGAGGGCTATCTTATTTACCCCAGCATTTGAGAATGTTTGTCACTTCTGTCAAGGCTTTTGAAACATGTTCTCTTTGGACCAAAACCAACCGTGTTAAAACTGACTCTCAGCCCCCCCCCCCCCCCCCTCCACACACACCCCTTTCCCTTTTCGCCAAAAAAATAATTTTAATAAAAGCCTTCGACCTTTTCGAGTTCGGTATAGTTTAAGTTTCATCTTAAACTAACTCTCGTTTTCGTGACTTGAATTCAGTGTTTTCAAAGCGATTTACATCAAAACCTAGTGCTTGGTTGCATTACACCTTCGATGTATCTGGCGCTGAAGAGATGTTATTATTTTCTAGGCCTCGTACATTTAAGGTTTATTACTAACTTTACTTTTACTTGTCCTGTCTTTTTATTCCGAAAGATGCCGAGGTGAGATGCAAGCACATTGTCGGATATGAGCCGAGGTTGTTGCCTTTTGGATATTAATGTTGTTTATTTGGAGGGTGTCATCGACTTCGTCGATCCATTTTTTATGGTCATCATAAGCTTTATTAACTGTGGCAAAACAAAGCATTCATTCGGAGTTGTGGGGCATGGAGGTTAGTGTATATGTTCTTCAGGAAAGTATGTTAGTTTATAAGAAAAATGTGTCGTCCATGACCTAGTCTGTAAAGATTAGTAGTATTATTTAAATGTATTTACCAAAAAGCGCCATGCGTACCATTTTGACTTTAAAAGATAACACAGTTTCAAAGCTAGCATAATAATCGTAATGAAAAATGAGTGGCTTTGCATTTTGTTGGCGATATGTCTTTACACGAGACCATTGTCCAGCTCAGAGAAGCGAAGCAGACTCAGATGTCATTGCAATTTGCGATGCATTTATTTACAGGTGGCAAACAGTTAAGTTATCTGCAGAGGATCTAGATTGGCGTTTCAGTTCAGCAATGTTATAATGTTGTTCATGTTGCAACGGAGTCTGCAGACCAGGCTTTGTGAAGAATTCATTACATGAATAGTAGTGTCGAGCATTATATTCTAATAATAGAAACTCTCTAATCAATGCCAGACTGAGCACCAAAGATGCTGGAAATGGGCACAGAATACTGTTAACTTTTGGCACTGAATTAGCAGCCGCCTTGGAATTTACAGCTTCTTGAGTTATGGCTAACGAAATGAAGAAGAATAGATGTTGTATGGATGGGGGGGGGGGGGGGGTAGTTTTTTTTACTAAGACTGATAATATTGTGAATCAAATGAGAAATACTAATGAGCCTTACACCTTACAAATTGGAGATCAAGGATATACGGTTATTTTCCTAAAGGTATTAAATCTAATTTCTCAAGCCAATAAAAACTTTGGACTTTTGACCTGTGGAACTGTAAAATGACTGAGACCGATTTTGCATTATGCATGTGCATAAAGCGCCTTATGTTACAATTAATGATGAAGCTTTACACGTTCACAAATGTACTCGAAAAGATTATAATATTTTTTCCCTGGTAGGAGTTCACCTTATGTAGAGATATAGCTCATTATTCGACTTTTTAAAAATCTTAGTTTATATCTTGCTGTTATATTGGGTTTTTTCCATCTCTTGTGTTGGGTTTATTTCCATCATAGTTAGGTTTTATCAAAATATGGTTGGCCCTATTCTTTGAATAAACATTATATCAATAAGCATTGCAGAAAAGGAATGATACGGTTATTTTCTCAGAATGATAAAGTCTGTAATAAAACATTCAAAAGGATCAACAATAATTACCATAAAATTGAACAGCTCAGGGTTTATGGCTCAAGACATTGTATATTCCCTCCTAGGAGAAAGCAAGCAAGATACCTGCTAGCAACAGGAAAGCTGAAAGAAATAGGGCGTTACGAGAGGCAATGAAAAACACAGGGAAAAGATTTGGGTTGGGGGTGGGCCTATACCCAACAGTCAACAGTTCAGTTAGAGTTGGAGTAAAAGACGCAGTGACTTTATGGTATCCGACTACAACAGGGAACGGTGCGAGTCAAGCCCTCAAAAACTCCTTTTGTTTTTGTTTGTTTTTGTCAAGAGTTTTACGGCGTTCGCAACTGCATAAGGTCATATGAGCGCGCGGGACACACCTAATATTTTCAGTTGGTAGGAAATTTTGAATTTTGCCCGGGTGGTGGCTAAGCCTATTCTTATCGATTTTAGACCACCAAGGGATCTTTAACGTGCGCAACTTGCACACGGGCCCTCCGAGATTTTTCGCCCTTGTCCGAGAAGGCTAGGTGTAGATCTTTCCTACCAGAAGAAATGGGGTGTGGCAGAAAGACGGCAGTAAGGAGGAGCCAAGGAGTAGCAGTAGAAAGGCTGCAGAAAGAGTCAGGAGCCCAGAGGAGGGGGCAAAGGAGCTGAGGGGGTGGGGGCAGAAAGTGGAAATGAAAGCAGACAACAGAACATTGCTAGAGAGCAGGAAAGGAGATGAAAGGAGACAATTTTAGAGAAGAAAATCTTTCGGTCGCTACCCGGATTCGAACCCGGGACCTTTGAATGAGAGGCTAACACCCTAACCTCTAGGCCACGAGAGCCCCCTCAAAAACTCCTAAAAACATAATATTATCAAACATCGTTCATAACAAGATACACTCGGCCAAAAGGTGTCCCCTGAAGTCTGCGCATTGCTTCAGATGGCGCTGCAGTCTTTGTTTTGAAGCTCTCTTTCGTTTCTCGAGAAGAAGAATAGGAATAGCACAGTTTGTTAGTTTCTCTTTTTTAATTCTTTTTCACACAAGAAGGGTAACTCTGTTCGCAAAGTCTACACTTTTTCGAAGAGAACACCACTGGATTTTGAGGACACTTTTTTAATTGGCTCAAAGAGAGGAGTGAACTATCTTGTTATGTAGGCCTACGATCTTTGATGATATCAAGCTCAAGAACGCCCGATATAGGATTCCGGCCAGTGTCAAACGCACTATTGCACAGCATGGTACCAACTGAGCTAACTGCTCGCCTTATGACAACAAGAATTATCTAACGTAAAAACAAAAGCTTTAATCATCTTGCACTACTACAGGCCCTACAGTAAATTAATAATATCTGGTAAACAATGGTTAAGGCTGGAATTGCATAAGCAGGAACAAACTCAGAAAAGATGCTAAATGAGGCTGCTGATTATTATGGTGTAGATCTCACTGGCTACCTTATTTCGTAAACCAAAGTTTAGGTTTTCACTCTCGTGGTTTGCATTGTATCTACTT
Organism: Aplysia californica; assembly: GCF_000002075.1. NCBI lineage: Eukaryota > Metazoa > Mollusca > Gastropoda > Aplysiida > Aplysiidae > Aplysia > Aplysia californica. The sequence goes on from NW_004797533.1 coordinate 454,126, forward strand.
TGAGTCAGTTGCAGTTAATGACTTTTTGTTAATGAAATTTGTCCAAATCTAAATTGACAGTTTCATTTCAGTTGCGTGGTATACGTTCACACAATGAGTGACAATGAGAACAGAGTAAATAACTCTGCTTTGGTTATTAGTAGTTTGTCGTACTTTGAAAGCTGGAAATGTGTTTTGCAAAGCCTGGGTCGGATGTATTGCTTCATGTATATTGTATTCTATCTAACTTGGCATACGCGCCTTACTATTACGTCAGCAAATAGTTGTTTGTTTGTTTGTTTGTTTGAGTAAACAGAATCACATCGACGTAGTAACGGCCATTCATTCAGTGCTGGGAAAAAGGAAGACAGACAGACAGAAACAACGGAAGGAACGTAAAGAAGTTTGGACCTTCCAGTGGCGGTCAGCAAATGGAGTTAAAATAAAATCCCACTCCAGCAACAATTTTTAAGGGGAAAAATATGAGTCGTGCTTAGAAAATGAGTTACTTCTCATATTTAAGCCATGTAGAAATAGATATATGTTGAACTATTACGCAGAAATTTTACAATTTATTACTTGGCAATAATAAAAGACAGGGTAAACTTGAAGAAAATGATATGTAGAGAGTACACATTTACTCCGTTGTTGATTTTCTGTCGATATTTCCATTTGTGAAGTGCGAGAAGTAACTCATTTTGTCTGCACATCCTACATATAAAAGCTTTTTCTAGACCCAGAACCCCCCCCCCCTTTCCACCACAACCTTCCACGTTTGCTACTCCTCAACCTATCACAAGCACCCATCCAACCTCCTGATACTCCTTACGCAAACACTCATGTTAAGTATGGAAGTCCGTTAGTTATTTCAAAGGTGTGGGTTTCACCTTTAATGCACAGAAATTATTATCACACAGTGGCCGCCGACGTCATCTGCAGCTATACAAGGAACTAATCAATCCGCTTTGGACTTCTTTTAAGGATTTTTATTGGAATTTTCGTTTTCATCTACTATACAAATAGGTTATGAAGTCTAGAAAGAAGACAAGACGGCTTGATCGTTTTCTGATCCAAAAAGCGCCTTTTTGTCTGAATGCCTATACGGTTTTAATTTCGAACCCAAAATATTTCACGGCATAGCTTTAATAGCCATTTTCCTCCTATAATTTGGAGAATAAAAAAGCACCATTTAGATTTAGCGATACAGTTAATTTGAAATAGTGATATGGGAGAGGTGAACGGCCAAACCCGTTTACCTCCACTTTCACCCCATCCCCATGCCCACCGCCCACAATGTTCCCAGGCCTAAAGAAAGACCCCAGCCCATAATTTATACATGATTGCGTGGCAGAGAAAATGCCCTGGCTGCAATCTTTCTGTCTAAGATAAACATGGAGTCTTATTTACCCCCTCCCCTCCCCGTCTCCCTATCGAAGCATGCTTTGTTCGGTCGTAGCTCGAAATGCACCCCCCCCCCTCCCGGGAACGTGTTATCAGTTTCTGCCTTCTATAGCACTATATCATTTTATACATCAGTTTGGAAAGTTCATTCTCGGGTCCTTCTCAAATTTAAAAAAAATTTAAATTAGCGGTGGGACTCGGGCTCGACATTTCTACTCTTTTTCCGCCCGAGTCTTCAAACTCCCATCATGCTCCAAGACGGAAGTAAGCTTATTCCAATCCCTTCCTGTCATTTTCTAGAACAAAAGAAGAAATAATAACAAGTTAATCTGAAAGAATATTACGCCCCCAGAACCAATATTGATGTCAGAACATGTTATAGCTGCTAAACAAGGCTCCAGAACAATAGAATAACAGCTGTGCACAATATTATGATCTCAACGATAATGCAATGCTCAATGAAGATAACAGTTGTATAGAAACTTCATGAATTCCAAGAGTTCTCACTGCGGTCTTTTTATGGCGCCATTGTTGTTGTTTTCTGTCAGAGAGAATCGTCATTTTAGTAGCAGACAAAAAGATGAGTCCAATGGTATAGATTTTGAGAGGGTATGTGTGGTTTTGATTGGAAGGCGTGTGGGAAAATGTGTGTGTGTGTGTGTGTGTGTGTGTGTGTGTGTGTGTGCGTGTGCGTGTATGTGTGTGTATGTGTGTGTATGCTCCATGAACGTGTGCATTTGGGTTGTTTGAATAAGTAGATGTATTAGACTTCGTGTACAAACGAATCAATGTTAATCTGTCATTCTTTAAAAAGACAGAGATATTGAAAGACCTAATACTCTCTCCTTTCTGTTTTCGGTTCTAAGTACATTGTTTACTATAATTATGTATTTGTATGGAAAACTCTACTCCACTCAGTTCTTTCGTGTTTGGGATCGATCATAAGTTGGAACACCCGCTTCTTATGAATAGTCTTTTTTCTGGGTTGAAAAAGGGGTAATCTGAAGTCCACCTAAGTAACTAGAAACAAATGAGTGAACTTCAAATAGGAAACAGTTTATGGTGAGACTTAAGTTATGCCAATTACTTACATGTTGTAAGCATTTATTCTACTTGTGAAACATGGTGCTGCTCACATTTACAAAAGAGAAGCACAAATTTATGTGTGACAACGTGGTGGAATGAGGTGCTCGTCAAATTTTAGGCATGTGAAGTTATTGGTATCACTGAAAACATACTCATTTGCCTTGCTTTTTTAATGAAAAAAATACCTATTTATCTTCAATAGAAGTCGATATATTTGCCATTGAAAGAGGTTGGGGTAGCATGGTTTCAGGGGTAAAATAAGCGAGAAAATGGCAGCCAAAGTATGGTTGGTAACTTCTATAGCGTGAGAGTCCCTGAGAACTGAATATTTTCATATTTTGTGCCACCTAACAACGCTTTTCAATAAAATTCACATGGAAATGTGTTTATATATGAACAAAAAAGATATTAAGCCAAAAACAAAATTCGGTAAAAAAAACAGACCAACTGGAGGGAAAATACCTATTTCTTCGATTTCATTATTTTGACGAGCGCCAGATTTCACCACAATGCCTTACAAATGCTTGCACAACAACCCCCCCCCCCCCCCCCCACACACACACACACACTTAGGGCCCATTCCAATTCCCCTATCAAAGTATATATTATTATTATGCTTAATTAATCCGAACAGCCTTTTCAAGCATGAGTGTGAGTGGTTGGCGGGTGCTCGGGTGTGGTTTGCTCCTTCTTTCCTATCAAACATCTGTCGTCCTTATCTCCCCTCCTTCTGTTTTGTGTATGTTGCTCTCTTGTAACACGTAATCTATTCTTCGGCAATTATAAGACCTTATTGTGTTGCAAGTGCTGTAAAACCCTTATTAATACTAAAACTTAATAACAAGTATGAGTATTGACAAAGTACCCACGCTTCTTTCTTTTGGTTCTTGAACTTGTATATCTCACTCCTAAGGACAGAATGTTGCTTCAAGCACGAGTGTTCGTTGACAGAGGTATACTGATCTTTCGGTTCTTGGCATACTACGCTCCTTCCCAAAATTATGATGATTCAAGGCGGAAAAATTGTTTCACGGCGCGTTAGAATCAGGCGCTCGTCAATTTTTGGCCATGTGGGATTATTGGTATCGTCTTAAAGCTTGTTCATTTGACTATCTTTCTATGAAAAAAACCCACATCTTGCTTATATAAAAGAGGAGATATTTGCTACTGAAGGAGATGGGGGTGGCCTGGTTTCAGAGATAAAACTAGCGGCTAAAGTTTCTTGATTTCCAAAGCTTGAGAGTACATGGAAACTTAAACTTTACATTTGCTGTGCCATTAATCAGTAATTATTTTTACAGTAAAATCCTCACAAAAATGTTTTTAAAAGGACATAAAAGGTGTTGAGCCAAAAAACAAAAATTTGAAAAAAATTGTCAAAGTGGACGAAAAATGCCAGTATCTTCGTTTCCATTATTTTGACGAGCGCATGATTTCTCCACGATGCCTCATGAATGCAGACTATGATTGCTCCTCTTTTGAAACATTTATTCTTTACCTTACTTTATTGTAATTATGTTTATCTTCGTTCTATATTCCAACCTTAATGTCCGCTTTCCACATTTAGCCTCTGTATACCTCTGACCATTTAGATCGGTTTTTTGACCCTGGATTCATTTCCTCTAAACGTACAGTTCTATGCGAGGATCACTCGCTCTGACTTTGAAATTATTTTTTCTGTATTCAATAGGAAGTGATATCTATCTATCTATCTATCTATCTATCTATCTATCTATCTATCTATCTATCTATCTATCTATCTATCTATCTCACCCCCCCCTCCAATCATGTCGCACACTTCTACTTTAAAATACAAAGTTGAACGGAAACAACAACAACAACAACAACAACAACAACAACAACAACAACAACAACAACAACAACAACAACAACTCCGACAACAACGATAAACAACAATAAACAACATCCCCACCCCTCAGCTATTATTTGCTTGACTTGCTCGCTGAGACAGACAGGCAGACCGGAAATAGAGCGAGAGTCTCGAGTCTCCGATACTGTCTAAAGTCTGCCATGTTAAGTGAATGGGTGTGGTTCCCTGATGACTCCCAGTCTCCTTATCGTCTCAAAGACAGCCCCGGGCTATTTTCTTAATACCTATGTTCTTTTTGTTTCGTTGTATGTCTTTTTTATTTTATAGAGTTCCCACGAAAGACCAGCAGCAGGCCTGTAGGGCCTAGCTTCACGACGGGGCATAGCCGGTATAATATAGCGGCTGATGTGTTATCAGCTGCTTTGCAGTCTGGCCAGAATTGTTTTATTCTTGTTTTCTTCGGGAGACGGGGGAGGATTAAGGTATTTTGTTTCCTTTATTCTTTGGTATTTGGCTTCTCGATTTTGTCTCTTCTGTATTCGTAGTTTGTTCTAGCGTTCTTGTGTATGGTGATATTTTCTAAGGGAACGTTGAAAAAGAATCATGCAGCGTTGTTCGATCTTTGTTGTTTTGTTTTTTTACGCCAATTTGCTTCAACCACACCAACAACAATAACAATAAGAACTACAACAGCAAAATCAATAACGATAAAAGCTAAAACAGCAACAGCACCAGCACCAGCAGGACAGTTGATTGGCATCATCAGTTGCAGCAACGGAAATGATGGCAAGAACAAGCGTTAAGAAATTGTAATTTGAAGCACTTTAAAAACTAATTGTCTTCAAACTACTTTTGTTCATGATATCGAAAAAGGTCAATCCAGATATGGAAACAAAGCTTCCTTGTTTTTGCGGAGAGATCAGAATCTAGTGTAAGAAAGCCATGAAAACAGAAAAGGGTAATTTTGTTCCAAATACCTCTAATCGTGTCCCATTGATAGGAGATTTTTACGAAATTGTCTCGACTTTCCATAAACGTGCCTAATGCAGCAGAAATATGCCTAGCCATAAACAGCTTCCTGTTTCTGCACAAACACACGCACGCACGCACGCACGCACGCACACACACACACACACACACACACACACACACACACAGTCACATTCACAGTCACACTCATTCTTAAAATATATTTAATTATCAGTATCTTTCATGCATGACGTTATCTCAACCCGTATGTGGCCCCAAAGAGAGTGGAGACCTCGAATGTGAGTACATATATGTCAACTAAGGACAAGAACGGTGACTGAGAATAAGAGAAGACAGGACTACTGATATAAAAGGAAAGAGAAGACAGGACTACTGAAATAAAAGGAAAGAGAAGACAGGACTACTGAAATAAAAGGAAAGAGAAGACAGGACTACTGAAATAAAAGGAAAGAGAA
>NW_004797533.1:461112-487869 GCF_000002075.1 Aplysia californica
GTTTTTTGGCTCAGCACCTTTCATGCCCATTACAGAATTCATTTCTGTGCGGATTTTTCAGAAAAATTTTGAATAAAGGCACAGAAAATGTAAATTTTCAGTTACCACGGACTCTTAAGCTAAGGAAATAACTAACCTTTGGCGGCCATTTTCTCACTAATTTTACCTCTGAAAACAGGTGACCCCCACCTCCTTCTTTCTTAAATATCTCGACTTGTGTTCAAGATAAATGGATACTTTTTTTCATCCAAATAAAGACAAGTGAAAAAGCTTTAAGATGATACCAATAACTCTACATGCCCAAAAATTGACGAGAGCCTGATTCCACCACGCTGCCTCACAAATGTCATTCAGTAAGTAAGCAGGAAAATATATCATGTTTTAGAATTAACCTGTCAATGTTATCGAAAAACTCCAATTTACATTTAATGTCAGTCATGATCGAGAACCTCTTTAAGTGCGTTCAAAACATCACTCTTCACAATGCTTTTTCGAAAACCCCTCGACAATGGATGTCAAGTCAACAAAAATAAACTATAGGCACATCAGTCTGCTTTTCTACATCTTACTACGGAGAAAACCCACATTTAGTTGTTTTGGTTTGGTTAGTCTTTGCTCACATGTAATATTTTGCTTTTACTGTTGTTGATTTTTTTTTTGTTCTGTATTTTTACAGTTTAAACGGAAGTAACGGCTTCGTTTGAATTCAGCAATGAGACAGCGGACATGTCAATATTGTCTCGCCACTGTCGTTCCCAAAGCTATAACATTTTTTCGTTTTGTGATTTACCCAAAATTACATTGTGTAGAAAGAGAAGCGCGTGACCGAGGCTTTAATGGGTATTCTCGATGCCGTTTGATCAATAAAGACGCTTCTTAACCCTTTGCAGTTCAGGTCATCAGCGACGTTTTCATGTGTTATATGGCTACAATTCTTGCACTTTAACCATTAATTCCAACCAACTCCTACAAGCTTCATTTTTTCTTCAGCCTTCGAAGAAAAACAAAACAAAACAAAAACCAAGAAAAAAAAGCCCCTTAATTTTGCACGTTAACACCTGCTGGTAAAGTGCATTTGGTCAAGAGTTGGTTCAAAACTTACTGCAACTTTGACTCAGCTGTCATTAAAAGGGACATACAACCAATATAAATGTTCTTTATAATGGTCTGCTGGGGTGATAATATATAGCGTAAACCGTATAGAGCTTGCTGCAGAGCGGGGCTATGCGTTATACAAATGCTATTTATAATTATTTACTCTTCTTCTTTCAAAATAGCAAAAAAGATATTTCGAATCGTCTTTTAAGTTGTTTGGATTTTCGTTTCTGAAAGATTACATTTCTTCTCAGCTAACCCGGGGGTTTAACGAAATTTGTAAGTAATAACAATAATAAGAATAGTTCATCGGTCAATGTCTGATGACGATCGATGCCTTTGCTGAGTAGGATGCTTCTTAAACGAAACAAAAAGACTTAGGGGTTTAGGGGTTAAAATAAGTAAGATGGAAAAACCAAAAATCATGAGCTCATCCATTTCGCATTATTTTGCAACTGGCAGTTCCTGGAAAATCCTGATTTACCCTTCAAAATAACGGTGTGGATTAGAGAAAAATAGGCACAGAACTACAGAAATGATGACAGGTAAGCTGAAACCGTAAAAAAAAGTTAAACCCCATGAGAAAAAAAGGCCTACACAAACAGGAAGTGGACAGTAGTTTCCATCGGTTTGGACAGATTCTGGCTTGATTACTTGACGTATGTAACCCTTTTCCTTACTTCGTATAATACATTCCGATTTCTACAGTGCTCTATGTTTTAATGCTAGCTGGAGTAACCTGAGTTTTGACAGGAATTAATGTATGATTATAAGCTACTGAAATGTGAGGGATCGTGGTGAAATCAGGCGCTCGTGAAGACAATGAAATCGAAGAAACCGGTTTATTTTAGGACATGTTTTTGGCTTAACAGCTTTAATGGCCAATTCTTTAAAACATAATCTGTGGATTTGTACTGAAAAACGTTAATAAAAGGCACAACGACGTAAAACATTGCAGTTTCCAAGGACTCCCAAGCTTTGGAAGACGCCAAACTTGGGAGACCACCTACTCGCTAATTTTACCTCTGCTACCAGGTGACCTCCCACCTCCACCAGTCCATTATATCTCGACTTCTATTCAAGATAGATAAGCATTTTAAAATTGAAAGCAAGACACTTAACAAGCTTTAGAATTATATCAGTAACGCTACAAGCCCCAAAAATTAAAGAGTGCCTGATTCCACTGCGTCGTGACATAAATGCTCTACAACTCGTGGACAGAACTTGGATCATACTAGAGGAGGACTGCTTCGGCTCGAAAGGTCCTCCCACAAGACAATGGGGGATACTCGACAAAATAACGTCCCAATGCAGGAAGTGAACTGGCGTTTGCTTTCTGTACGTACGAGCCAAAGGCCTAACCACTGCACGTCATATTATGTTGTCGGCCGTCTCCCCATAATCTGCCCTTCCTTCTAAATCTGTTGGTCGTAAAGAGCTCAAAGGTTTCGTCGCTGTTATGTTTGGATTTCGAGCGTTGCGCGCGCACAGGCTGTTGGAATGTTATAGTGTCGCTTGTATTATGAGGAAAGTTGTGGTCTGCTATAATGCTATAATTTGTGTGACATCAAGGAGTATTGATCGGTACACTGCCGTTGTTGTTGGCCATCAAAAGATGGAGCAGGCGTCACTAGCACGATGCGTCGTGCAACCGATGACGTGTAGCCACAGACAAACCGGAACTAGTACAATATCGCAGGGTTCGAGAACGAGGAAGAAGAAGAAGAACAATATCGCAGAGTAAAAATCAATTTGAGCCTCTCATGCTTTCCCAATTCTGTAATAGGGTGAAAGCGTCCTTTTCACACACGATGAGCCAAATTGGACCCTTCTGAGAGTATTGACCCCAGTTAGGCTATTATGTCAAATTCAGAAGGGAGGGATAAAGTTTATTTTCAACGTTGACTGAACCCTGAGGCGTAAATGATGACGTCAGTAAGGTATGGGCTAACCACTTTCGACATTGTATGGTATTCAAAGCAGCCGGAGACTCAACATTTAACATTCATCCCCAGAAGGCCTAAGCCTTAAAAACTCTCTAAAATCCCACAATTGAGATCTTATGGAAAATTGCAACAACAAGAACATCATTAATTAAAATGGGTACTTGAAACACGATAGATCATTAGTACAACAAAGCTGAAACCAAACAGAGCTAACGGCGAGCAACCTCGAAGTTTTCTTTGCAACGTAAGTACAGGAAAGGAAGAAAAGGGAGACCGTTTTCAGTTGTGCTTACTTTCCTCGACGTTCACACTCCTACTGAACAAGTTAAGAGTTCTTTAACAACTGATTAATATTCCTTCTCCTTTAAAGGACAACAACACAAATCTGGCCATGGAACTACTTTAAATTTCTGCTTCGTTCCAGTTTACAAATGATTCAAGAGCTCGAGCTCGAACGTTCAGAAAAGGGTCGAAGCGCCACATAAGCTATTCAAATCACTCAATTAAAATCATTTTGACGATTCAAGACTTGCATTACAGTCCTTCAAGATAGCAACTGAACTCAATGTAAAATGTGCAACAATTACGGCACGTATTCTGTTGGCCAACAAAAGGGGTGAAGACATTCCTGAGTTCACTGACCTCTTCTTTCATTGACTGGCAGTAATGGCACAACGCCCGGCTACCTGGCCTGTTTATGCAACACCATATAGTTAGTTCACTGGGGAAAAGTTATAAGTAGACCCATGACAGACTAAAGACCACATTACGTGAATCCACGCCACAAAAACGAGGTGTGTGTCTGGATTATGGAGGCTAGGGGCGCAGGTTGGGAGGGGTGGGTGTTTGGTCATAGTTTTGACCAGGGAGTGCGAGGAATTTCTCACTTCTTTAACTCAGTTTGTTTAGTTCAAGACTGCGATGAAAATGAGCATTTCGGTTTTGGAATATGGTTACAGTTAGAAAGTTTCAAGCCTGTTCTCTTACATGGCTAGGTTTGAATGAAAATGGAAGTTGACATTCAAATTGTGTTGAAAAAGGCACTGCAATACAGTGTACACGTCACTATGTGTATCTCGTTTAGAAAAGGCATTTTAGTATTATGGTAAAATCTGGAATTTGGAAATATACTTTTAAAAACTTTAGTAAGAGAAGCTTATCATCAGGATTTCTGCTATAGAGTATAAAGACAGCACAATATTTTGTTTTAGTAGAGGTTTTACGGCGCTCGCAACTGCATAAGATCATTCGATAAAATGCCTTCTCCAAGTGGAATTCGAAGTCGTGTCTTCTGAGCAAAACGACAAAGAGGCAGCTAACCATTACACCTCAGACATATTGTAAAAATTGGTCGTGTATAGCAAATAATACACGTAAGGCCTAACAAACATGGAGAAAGTGCTTGGTTTAGCTCCACAGACTTCCAAGAGAGTTCAACTGCGGAGAGCAAGCAGACGATGTCCATGTATGACATTTTTATTGTCCATGATCTATGAGCTTCACTGCTGGAGACTGCCATTAAATTTTACCTTACAATCTCACTTGAATAAAGATTTGTTCTTTTCTTAGTTCTTCAGATTTTTTTTAAAAAAACATGTTTTCTGTCTGCCTCGCTTTAGAAACGATGTTATGTGATGCTTTTTTCGTGAATTGGGAATGTTTAGGCAAGCTTGGTTCTGTTCTGATCTAGAATCCAAAAGATGGCTGAGTTTGAGTAATTTGTACTTTAGGTTCCACAATATTAGTGTCTATTTTCTTTTAGTTCTTTACTGAAATAAGGTATTTTAGATAATTATTTATTTCTGACATACATACGTATTTTCATTAAGTACAGCAAACCCCAGAAGAGTCCATGCTATTGGATGGTAGCAAAAAGTCAAAATGTCCTGACGAGGACACCTTCCCAATTCTTGCAGATTGGCCCAGAATGAATTATTGTGAATAATGTTCACTCATATTGACAAAATACATTTTATATAGGAGGTTGGCATTTCGGTGTAGCTTGTTACACGTGAAGTAACGAAGAGTCTATGTAGAACACGACAGACACCAGAATTAATTTGTTAAAATTGGGCTGAAATCATGGAAAACACGCACAAAAAAACCTCGTCCTATTAGTGAAGCTATGTCACTCTCAGCTTACGACTACCTACAATATAAAAAACATCATCGTTGACTGATGCAAGGTGGCCGACCTTTCATTTCTCTAGCCCCCCCCCCCCCCCCATCCCCTTCCCTGTGTAATAATAACTCAGACACGTGGCACAGTTTGCTAAATCAACGTCACCAGTCGCGATAATTTCTACTTCTGACACTGCAGTCAGCAGGGTATATTACGCCATGTCGTGTAGACGGCAAATATCATAGTATTGGCTAAGTTATGATTATAGTAATACGATTTATTGGAAATGTCCCATGCCTCGTTCCCAGACAATTCGTTAACTCAGAATTACAAAGTTCTATTTGCTCCGTACCTAGTTTGGATAAATGTGACGTCAAAGATTTTGAGTTTCCCATCATGTCAACACCCTACGTTGCCGCGGTAGTGAACTGGTGTCCAACTGGCTTGCCGCGAGCTGGAAGGGGGGGGGGGGGGGGATGGGATCGGTGTGAACTCGACACACTTAACGTAGACACGCATTGTACCAAAACTATCAAAGATATCAATTTGAAACTTCGCATACATTGTATTTAAAATGTTCTTTTAATATTATTAGAGAGAAAGATGAAGGAAAGAGCAGAGAAAATAATATTATGTTCTTCGTCCGACTTCGACTAATCGACACTCGATTTACCCAGAGCAACTTAAACTATGGTCTAGATCTACCTTTTCCTCGAAGTTTTCAAAGAACTAAAATCAATCTGATCACCTTGTTTTTCTAGATTTACGTCTACTTTCACTTTCTTTGCGCATATGCCTAAAACAAAACTAAACATGGTTCACGTATTTTAACAAGCACAAAAATAGCCATGGCACTGTTGTTTTTTTGTGGCTGTTTTTTTTTTCTTCTGGTCCATGAAGATTTCAGTCCTCGCTTTCTTGCCATGATTTGCGGTGACAAAACAACATAACTAACCCGTACTTGGCGAAAAACTGGATCAAAACAAGCTAGCAAAAGTTTGTACAAGCTATAATGAAGCGATCTATTATTTTCAATAGAAACCTGGATAAGTGGTTCGGACTCGATTCTGTGGGCTGGTATTTTGATACGACTATTATAATTGTCGTAGCTCAATGAAAGAAAGCGCGCGGCAGCTACGAATAATATACTCGTAGCTCGGGCGCAATGGGTTAAATGCGATTCTTTGAATATCTTGATTACAACTTAGATTAAACCTTACGATTTTGACAAAGTAGATAGAACATTTGGTTTCTGACCTCATGGTCTAAGTAACTCAAAACGGCCAACAATGTCAGATAGAACCTTGTAATTCTGGGGTAGCGAATTGTGATCATTTAGGAGGCCAGTTGCCCAGATTGAGCGGAGTGCCACATTCCTGTACACTGACAGAGATACGATGGACAAAACAGCTCCTCAATACGAGAATTGAGCTTACATCTTCTGATGTATCGGCAAAGAACCTAACCATTTCACAACATTCGACGGTGTAATAATTATGATGATGGTGATGATGATGATGATGGTGATGATGATGATGATGATGATGATGATGATGATGATGATGATGATGATGATGATCGGGGGCGAAACGTAGAACGTATATAAAATATTTTTGGAAGTTCTACAAGTCTCAACCTTTTTTTTACTCTCTGCTGCTTACGATGATGATGATGATGATGATGATGATGATGATGATGATGATGATGATGATGATGATGATGATGATACTGATGATAGCAATAATAATGATAATAATAATAATAATAATAATAATAATAATAATAATAATAATAATAATAATAATTTTTAAAAAATTAAAAAAAATTTTAAAAAAATAATAATATAATAATGAGAATAATGATAATAATGAGGAATGAGCTATAACAACACCAAAAGAGTGGAAAACATCTACTTACTCTGAGCTTACTGACAGCTGACTAAGGAGGTCTTGGAAGGAGTAGACTCGAACATGAGTTCCAGCGTCAGAGTGCTACACATGCTAACTTTACACCACCTCAGCAGCAAAAGCGGTTTGTGTCGTAAGCCAGGCAGCAGTAAGGGTCACTCAATTCTATCAGAGCTGTATAATATGTAAGGTCCGTTCGGGAATTCTTCACACGAATGAGGCGAGAGTAGATCTTCCCCACAGCTGGCAAATGTAAGTTTCCTTTTTCTACTGTCTGTACAATTATTTAATTAGAGAAATGAGAATGAGTCACTCTGGGAATATTATATATTTTCTTGGCTTTAAATTGTTCGTTTTTTTTATTGTATTGTTTATATATTTCAACAAATACCTTTGTTTTAGTAGATGGATATATCGGTGTCAAATTGTATGTGATTGTGGTGTCTTTTCTTTCTTCAGTGTGCTTGTGGACATGTGTCTAAAGGTCAGAGTCACGTTAAATTTGTCATACTACAATGAATCCACTTTGACATTTAATATTTAAATAGTATATGAGAAATGGATCTAATCCCTTTCATACAAACACATATTTGTCAAAGGAATACATTCTTCAAACACTTTTCAAACGCTACATCCTCATAAGGTCTCGTTAAGTGAGCTTAGGAGTTGAAATAAAGTGGTGATGGTTCACTTTTGAGAAATAAAACCAGCAAATTTACGTTTTATATATTTGTAATGCAACTTTATAAAAAGACTAAGGCAAGAACTCGAGGTTCAGTTCAAAATAATCGGATAGTTTTAATGTTTGTCTTTGAACGGACAGTTAAAATTATTAACAAAACTTTTCGTTTACTTGAAATTATATTAATTCAGTAACAGTAAGAGTATGTAAGATTTAAAACACCCTCACACAGACACATACACACAAACACCGCAAAATTAGTTCCTCTAGAAGACTTTACCTTTGACTTTCAATGCGTTTGTTGTCCCTGTGTGCAGCACAAATAAAAGCCTGGAATATGAATACAGCTGCGATTTCTGTTTCAAGAAGGTGTTTCGTTGAGTTTCTTACTTTTTGTATTTACTTATTCCACAAGAATAAACGACGTGGAATTAAAACAGAAATGAAGAAAGAAATATAATATATTGTCATAGATCTACGCACTTCAGGCTTTCCAATTGAAAAAAAAAATAGTTCCCCCGCTTTTCTAATCTACAAACAGTCCCGGAGAAAAAGAATGGGATCACAACAAGAGCAGACTACTCCACCGCCAGCAGACGCACCGAGTGGACTAGGTGATCCGCCATTGCAGAAGTCGCGCGAAAGCACCAGCTTCGATCTCATTGGCTAAAATCTGTCGTCGCCACTGCCTCGTTTTGCGTGGAGCGGAGGGAGAATACGATCGATACAAAGATATGCCAGCAGCAGTGTCGTCTTTTGAACCTGGTTGCAGAATTAGTGCCATGGAAGTTGTCATACTTTTGAGTGCTGCTGCTGCTGTGGTCTTCTGATAGAATTTTTGCTATCTTCCTGGAGATGCTACTTGTATTATTATTGTTGTTGTTGTTATTGTTGTTGTTATTGTTGTTGTTGTTGTTGTTGTTTTTATTGTTGTTGTTGTTGTTGTCATCGTCACTGTTGTAATTGTTGTTGGTGATGCAATTGTCGTCTTTGCGGCTGCTGCTACTGTTGTTTTTGCTGCGTCAGATCGCTTTTAACTACTTTTTTACCTCCCTACCTTAACATCCTCCCCCTGAATTCCCCTTTTCCTTCCGTTCCTCGTCCTCCTCCTCCTTTTCTCCTTCTTCTTCTTATTCTTGGCAACCGTGTCTTCTACAGTTCCTTATGGATACTGGTTTCTCATCTTTTCTATTATACAAACCACCCCATACCACCCGTATGCTGAAAACCACCGCCATCACCACAATCACTATAATGCTAACAATTATCATCATTATCATCTGAAGACAGATAACAAAGTACCCTCATGCTTATAACATTGTCTTAACGAGCTGGCTTGTTAGACAGTAATTCGTGTTATTTCTAGTAGTTTCAGACTAGCAGTTAATGAAGGCCTTCCATTGTTGGTATCGGATTTTTTCCTTTGCAACTTTAGATTCGGAGTGTCTGCTGAGGAAATAGAGCTGGTGCTAAGTCTTACCTAGAGCTGTTCTTGTGTTCTCCAGCAGAGTAATCTTTCCCAATATGGATTATGCTTCATATGTCATATTTCATTGAATCGTATCGTATACTACCTCTTTTAAAGCGACTTTTACTTTTTCTCTAAGTTGTCAGGGGTTCTTTTTTCATTTTCCCGAAAGGCGTCTGAAGCTTTTGTAGGAGGAGGTTTCAAAGAAAGTGCTGTAAAACGCCTACTAAAACTAGGAGGTTTCAAAGCTTTGTAGCCACATGAATATGTCTGAGGTAGATACAGCATTCAGGAACTCGCTACCAAAGAAAAACACACAACTTCTGATTAAAGAAGCATCACATTTGTTCTCTCAACTTTCCTCTTTTTATGTGGGAGTTTTAGATCAACAGGAAACATTAAATTGTGACCAGAAATCTTACTGTTTAATAAATATTTGACCCCTCCATCAACACAGGTTAGTACATTCAGGAGATAGACTGACTTGATTGCGCTAGAGAAAAGCGACTGATGACATCATTGTAACAGGGTAACAGAGAGCAGAATTTTATTAATAAAATATCTTTGCGCAATTTTGTGTAATCTCTTACAGTATCGAATACTCCTTGAACAGAAGTTACATTTCGTTTTGATTTTCAATAACCAAATCTCAGTCAATTCATATATATATATATATATATATATATATATATATATATATATATATATATATATATATATAAAATTATATATATATATATATATATATATATATATATATATATATATAATATCTATCTCTCTCTCTTTTCTCGTTTCTATCCCTCTCGTTATCCCTCTTTTCCCTTACTTCAAACCCAGGTGGATCAGGGTAAAGGTGAGTTTGTGTAGGTGGATTGATGAGGATAAAACACAGGCCCACACCCCTGGGAACTTGCTCTCGTGGCCTAGAGGTTTAGGTGTTGGTCTCTCATTCAAAAGTCTCGGGTTCGAATCCGGGTAGTGACAGAAAAGTTTTCTTCTCTAAAATGGTCTCCTTTCACCTCCTTTCCTGTTCTCTAGCAATGTCTGGGGTCTGCTTTCGTCTCCTCTTTCTGCCCCCACCCCTCACCTCCTTTGCCCTCTCCTCTGGGTTCCTGACTCTTTCTGCAGCCTTTCTACTGCTACTCCTTGGCTCTTTCTTACTGCTGTCTTTCTGCCACACCCCTGATCTTCTGGTAGGAAAGATCTACACCTGGTCTTCTCCGACAAGGGCGAAAAATCTCAGAGGGCCCGTGTGCAAGATGCGCACGTTAAAGATTTTTTGGTGGTCTAAAATCGATAAGAGCAGGCTTCTGCCGCCACCCGGGCAAAATTCAAACTTTCCCTACCAGCTGAAAAAGTTTAATGTGTCCCGGGCGCCCATATGACCTTATGTAGTTGTGAGCGCCGTAAAACACTTACCAAAAAAGAAAAAAAAAGTGCAACTCCTCTCAACATGGAGCAGCACACCAATCAGCCTTGCTAATAGATTGATATCATAATATGTGATATCAACTTTATCGTATCGTTTCTCCCCTCGTTGCCTCCATCTTCCCTTTCCTTCTTCTTTGTTAAGTCTTCACAGCTCTTGGGTGCCTAATAGGGCTTGCGGCTCATCCAATGTGCGAAGTGTATCAAAGACAACGAGTTCGATAAAGTTAAATGCGGTATTTTTTCATGTTGACTTTAAGAATCTTTTTTTATTTTCTCATGTAGTATAATATGTGTTAAATTTTCTGCACAGAGGAACGAGAGCGGAAAGTGGAGGGGGTGGGGGGTTAGAGACAGAGTGTGTGTGTGTGTGTGTGTGTGTGTGTGTGTGTGAGAGAGAGAGAGAGAGAGAGAGAGAGAGAGAGGTAGAGAGATAGACAGAGTTTGATGGATAGATAGAGAAATAAATAGAAAGAGTCTACAAGATGAATCACAAAAGGAAGAGGTGTTGTGAACTCGTGTGTGAGCACACGTAAAAAAGACAAAGAAAACGAAGCGATTCAGCAAAGCGAAAAGAAGAGGATTTATTCCAGTCTGTATATGACAGGCTACAGCCAGTCGTGCATTCAGACAACACGCCGGTTGAAAATGCCAACCAATGCTCTACAGCTTTCACAGTCATCCATTTTGCTGGAATAAATAAAGTACACGGAGAAATGGGGGCGGCAGATTTAGATAGAAAACGGACACGTTGTGTCGTAGAGTTGGTAATGGCCAGCATGGAAGTATGGCTTGTACTGGATGTAAACAGTAGAAAGACCACCTAAGCTCCAAGTTTTAAGAATTGCTCAGGCTGGTAAGACTGTATAATTGCACCCTGGTTGCTTTTTAGGTAGAAAGTTCATGGTATTATCTCTGTAGTTTAGCGTTAGACCCCAGTAGGCGTTTTACGTCACTTTCAACACAATACGGTTTTGTGACTGCCGAAGATTTAAAGCGTTACAAGAGAGACAAAAAAAACCACAAAAAAGAAGGAGAAGAGATTAGGATACAGATGTTTGATAGGACGAAGAGTAAACCCAAATAGAACACCCGCTAACCACCCAAGTATTATCTCTGTAGAGAAGAATAGTGGTTTGCGTCTCGGCCTCTTGCTCGTTTTCTCGGTTAGCGGAGTCGGTTTCATGATGTACTGCAGAAAGGATAGCCGTGGTTCAAATCATGTTTTATGAAAGCCATCAGCAAGTAAATGTTATTTTTGTTCCACATGTAAGTCGTGTTCTCTCCAGAATGAGTTTTTCATTTTTAACTTACTCTTCGGTCTTTCGTTGGCTTAGAGCAGCGACTTGTCAACCATTTGATACCTAGCGACCACTTTTGCTCCCTTTAATCAAGAGTCTATAAAAGACTAAATTGTTCGTACAGTCTACCAAAATGTGTTTCCAAGCTCGAGATTAAGCAATATCTGTCGTTACCCGGGTGACCCACTCTTCCCACCACAATTGCCAAATCGTCCACTAGTGGTTGACTTCGCAAAGATTGGCAAACACTGAATTTAAAAAATGAGTTAAAAAAAACTTCAGCGTGGTTTGTGTCGTAAAAAAGTTTCTTATTTTTTAAACTGTTCACGTTGTGTATTGTAACCCTGGTACATTTTTTTTTCTATTCTTAGATCTGAAATATTATAATGACAATAAGTATTTTCTGGGTTCGGAGTTAGGCACGATGTTGTGTCCTTGGTAAAGGCACTTTACACGAATCTTCCCCACTTGACCCAAGCGTGAATTAGTACCCGGTCATAGTCAGCTAAAGTTCTCGTCAGTATGTGAATATTTTGGCGCCTGTAAAATGGCTGCTTGCACTGTACGCCTACCAGGAAGTTGGAATTTCTTCATTCAGAAAGCTATCAGGTGTCTGGGTAATATAGCTCATAGAGCTTGCTGTTGAGCGGGAATTTGCGCTTTACAAAATATGCTATTCATTATTACTTTGCTACTGTTTTTCAAACTACCCATATTCATTTCCGGAAAACTAAAATACTGTGTGAAATTTATCCACGAAACCTGATACTTCTTTGAACAACAGTGATTGCCAACCTGAGGAGATGTAACAAGTTGGCGAGTTGGTAACTTGGGTCGGGGGAGGGGATCCTTGGGTCGGCGGAGGGGATCACATGGGTAATGACGTGTAGTAATATTATGCCCAACTTGGAAATACCTGTAAGTGGGCTTATGAAAATACGAGCCTTAAAAAAGTGGCATGCAAAAGTGGGCGCTGGCTGCAAAAATGTTGACAAGCATTGGCCAACAAGAACCTAAGGACTACTGTGACATTGCTTAACGTTATACTGACTGCGGAGTACAGAAACATGCAGTAAAAAAAAACCCCAGTTCACCGGGAATTTATTTTGCTCACCTTTTGTCAGATGGCTCAAAGCTGTACATGAAGAACTGACTACAGATTACCAACTCCTTATAACATCTTTTAAAGAGCAATTATGTGAGATGTATTCTGATGTGTTCCTCTCACGCCGGTCAGGGTAAACCCGAGCCATCCGTTCGGAACGTATTTGACCTGTTACGTTTATCCGGGGTCTCCACTCTCTGAGAGGGCCATCATTGGTCACTTTTAAGCTCAAGGCGGCTATCCCGAAAAATGATGTTTAGAGAAAATCCAAGGTAAAGTTTTTGCCCCTTGTTCAATTTTTTTTTTAAAACAAGGAAAGCGTTCTTTATAACCAAACAAATATATACCCCAATGAAACCAAACTTGTCCTATAGGAAGGGCAATGCCCACTTTTGGTGAAGATCAAGATCTCTGGACGCCACCGAAATCTGCGTTAGCCTGCTTGTCCTTAAAGTCCACCAATTATTTTGTGATTCTGAGTAACGTCACACGCTGAACGCACTCGTAACTTGCTTTGAAGAGAGGGGTCAAAATTTACTTTTACCATCATAATAAAAGCAAATTGCAATAAACATCAATATTTCCTGGTGGAAACTCAAATATAATTTTCAAAACGGTTTTAGCACAGTGTTCAACAAATGAAGCCTATGTGTTTGAAATGCTGATGGTACGATCGCTATGAATAAAGATGATCTCGTATCGATTGAAATTTGTTTGCCTTGGGATGGGCCAAGCCTTTCACAAAACATATAGTGGATGGGGGAACGAAATAGGAATGACCTTGCTGTACGAGTCTCCGTGGAATCATTAGTACATCAGCAAAAATTGAATTTTGTTGTATGATCCTGCTTCATGTTTGACACGAACTATAATAATATTTGCTATGAAGTAAAGTTTATTAGAAATGTAGGGTTATTTCTCCACTTGTTACGAGTTTCTATCTGTTAAAGTTAGTATTAACGTTTCCAGCCACCAATCAATGAATTAAGTGAAGCAGATATTCAGAAATTTGATAAAACAAGTGGCTTCTTTGTTGTTGAAATAACTGTTCTTAAAAATTGTTAACATATTCATAAAACAAGAGTTAACTTTGTGTTGTATATGATATCCGGTGTATCATTTTTCAGGTTAACGAATTTAAACTTTTGTTTCTTTCATCTGAGATGCACGTTATTTCTTTAAGGAACATCGATTCGTGTCTGTGGTGTAGCGGTGAGGTGCTTCCCTGTCGCACGAATGACGCCCGAGTTCAATTCCGGAGTAGGAAGAAATGTCCGTTGAGGATCTCTGTCTGCTGTGATGTATTCCTCTCACACCCATGAAGCGAAGCGACGTCTTTTTCATGCAAAGGTTTAGTGTGTTACCTTTACACCACAGACGCCAGTCTCAGAGGGGGGGGGGGGGGGGAGCATTTTGTTATATCCCTTTCTTTGACTGCTGATTTATTCTCCTCTCTTCATAGTAGGGCGAAATTTGTATTGATCTGTTATCCCTCGACTCAGCCCAACAATACGGTAAGCGTCTTAAGACAAACGTGGGTAATTACTTCTTGGCGTATCTGGATTTGTCTGCTACATCGTCGCATTTCAAGGTATTAAGGTCTCGGTTCTATGAGAGGGCGGGGGGGGGGGGGGGTTGTTCAAAGGATTGTGACCCGGGGTCGTGGTGGCAGAGCTGTATGGGTGTGTGTTTCCTCACCATTAGCAATGATCTACTAATATCGTAAACGGTGCCCAAAAGATGCCCAAAAGATAAGTTTGAAATACCAGGCAACTTTCATGTGGACAACAGTAAATGTGAGGTCAGTTTTCCTTAAAATCGTCTTATGACTTCTTTATTGGTAGTTCATTTTATACCATGGCGTGCGCGCATTTTTAAATCGCTTGATTTTGCTCATGCTACATCACCTTTTTTTTTTCTTATTTTGTTTGTTCTTCTATTGTAGAGTATGATTTTTAGAAAAGTAAAGTTGTTCCCGCATCCGATCCGGACTTTGGGGATTGCCTTGTTAGTGAGACAACTTCCTGGGCCCTCGCCACCCTGTGGCAGGGTGGCCAGTTTCTTTTCACGCCGCTTTTACTTCCCTAACTCGAAGTCAGGTATCCATAACTGCTGGGCGGGCAGAAGGGGGCGAAAAAGATCCGTGTCCGAACCGAGGCTCGAACCCGGACTTTCCGCTTCCTAGACGAGCGCACTAACCGCTCCGCCACCGCACCCTCATGATTCTAAAACATGTGCAAAAACTGTAATGGTATTTAAGAAGCCAGAACTCTGGTTTTGACGTCAATCTCTGATATGACAGAGTGAGGTGGGTAGTCAGCAAAAAAAACACCCCAGACCACCTGTGTGTTTAGAAATCACCTATTAAGAACTGCTACGATGGTCATCCACATTATTGTCGCTGCCACCTGAGCTAACAGAACCTCTCTTAGTTGGTTTGTGATGATTAATCGATGTACAGATGTACTGACATTAAAATACAGGGATTACATACACCCAATCTGTCATTTAAGATTTAGATGACTAGACATCTCAAAGTCTGAGGCCACATACTGGTATGAATCATTACAGACAGTCTGAAGCCGTACTTGAATCCCAATATGATGTTGTCTCCAGGTAAAATTATATTTAATTATACGAGCCGTCATGTTTACAGAGAACATACAGTAAAATTAATTGTTCTTGCGTTATCTACAGATTTGTATTGAATCTCTACTGTCCTCTAGTAAGGTGTGAACCTCACTCAAACACAGACTTTTTTAAATTGACAACCTAATGCGGTGTTCACACAAACAGGAAGAGTAAGAAGCCGAGTAAGACAAAATTTCTTAAGTCCAGCAGGTCGGGGCTACTCTGCATACATTTCGCCGAGTAGTCGGCCTCGATCCCAGAGTTCTATTTCATGCTCGCCGTGTGAAATTATTACCCGCTTGCCGAAATTTTCAAACTTGCTGAAACTTTTCGCCGTGCGAAAAATGAGTCTCCGAGTCAATGACTCGCTCGGGGAAAACTCGGGGAGGACTCGGGGAGTGTCAGAAATGGCAAGGCGTGCAAAGTTGCAAACGTTGCCGAGTGACAGTGACACGCTGACGAAATCTGAACTGGAGCCGAGTTAAATGTCATACTCTGCGGGTTAAAATATTGCTCGTCGTGTAAAAATCATGCCCGGGGAGTCGGAGTTACTCAAGCACGGCTGCAAAATTTGACACGACGAGCATGCACCGTGACATGGCGACCTTCACACCCCTACCATACAAGCACACAGCACACTGTCCCTGCCTATTATATGCAAATCTACCGTCTACTAACGTTATTATGCCTCCGAAGTGCGCATCCATCGTCTGTGTCATATGAGGCGTGTTGAAGGAATGAGTACCAACACTTTACCTCCCTCTTTATATATTATAACATTGTACGCCGACTAACTCGGTGACGGGTAGGCAAGATAGTCAGCATGGTTGGAGAGTTTTTTTGGCGTGTGAAAGTTTACTCGGCATAGCGTGTTTCTTGGCTCTGCAAGCGGCCGGGATTCAAACTAATTGCTCGGCAAAACGCTCTGCAAGACGCTCGGCAAGACGCTTGGGGAGATGCTTGCCTTTCTAAATTATTGCTCGGCGAGCGTCTCCACGAATGCTCGCCGACACAATAATGTCAACACTCATGGTCAGATGCTCGTCACAATTAAACCCGAACTTGGCTTGATCTTATCTGGAATTGCTCGTCGACTCTCCTCCTGCATGTGTGAACACCGCATAAGACTGTTCTTATGGATTTCTGCTGAGCCTTCCGTTTTTCCAATACAAGATAAGCCCTCTGCTTGTTTAAAACAAAATGTGAGGTCAGTAACCACAGCAGTTTTTTTTCTGTGTAAGTGTCTTTCGTATTTGAAAGAACTGTTGAACGTTGAATGGGCCAGTATGCAAGAACAGTTGATTTAAATCTCATTTAATCATGAAGCACCTTGAGGTACAATGCACCATTGAGTGTTCGCTATAGAAGAGAGCTATATCATAATCTTAAAAGCTACTACACAGTGCGGTCAAATATTCGTGGCGCAACCTATTGTCCAATATCTCTTCAACGAGAGGAGTGAGCTTTATTTATTCCCTTAGTTATGTATGTATAACCCAACTGTGCCCTCCATGATGGGAGTAATAATGTAGTATATTCTTTTTATACAATATCTCTCTCTCAGTCTCCATCTTACTGTCTGTTGGCATCGTTTAGATCACGTCTATCTATCTCTCTATCAATCCATCCATCCATCCATGTTATGTTTTAGGAAAATTGTTTACTTCATAAATCGCCTCATTGTATTATGTGTCAGACAATTGCACAAGCCTGAGTAATACGGGGTGCCCACAAGCGAGAGCGGATCGTGTCGGGTCATTTTCTGGTGGTTTCAGTGCACACTACAACCCAGCGGGAATTGTACTTGACTTCCTGGAAGTTAAAGTAGAGAAACCTTTAATCTCGATGGCTTCCAAGTCTCCTTTCCGGAGTTACCTGTTGCAGTGTTGTGGCAGCCTGGAATCCCATAAACATGGTTACAATAGATACATCGATAACTTTCTATTATCAAAGATCGTTCAAAAGCAGATAGCTCTAGTTCACTCGGCGAAAACAGTGTCCGCGGAAGTCCGGCCATTGGTTCAGATGGCGCTGCAGTTTGTGTTTTGAAGCTCTCTTTTGTTTCTCCAGAAGAAGAATAGGAATAGCACAGTTTGTTAGTTTCGCTTTCTTGTTTTTCACACAAGTAGGGTAACTCTGTTCGCAAAGTCCGCACTTTTTCGAAGAGAGCGCCACCAGACTTTGAGTGTCAACAGGAACACGTGACTCAGCCTTGTTGTGATTGGCTGCAAACCACACGATCGCGCGATTCGCAAGCCTGGAAACAATTTTTTTTGGTAGGTCACCGACCTCGTCGATCGGTTTGTGCCACGATGGCCGCTTTGCGTCCTCAATTTAGGTAGCCCCGACTACCAGATCGACCCGACCCGACCTGACCTGTTTGCTCTCACTTTAAGATCAGGGGTGTAACTGAAAGACAGCAATAAGAAAGAGTCAGTAGTAGCAGCAGAAATAGTCAAGAACAAAGGAGAGAGGAGACCAGAAAAGGCCATTGGTTTTTTTTTAGGGGGTTAGGTGGGTGGAGATAAGGCATATCATAGAACATGACTGGAGAACAGGAAAGGAGATGAAGGAGAAAATTTAGGAGAAGAAATATTTTAATCGCCTCCAGGTTTTAAAACCCGGGACCTTTTGAATGAGAGGCGAACACCGTCCCTCTAGACCACGACAGTTCCACGAGTGAGCTGTTAGGTTTTGGTTGCATTCAAACTGGTCTACCACCAGGCCAACAGCCATCAACATCCACTGGTTCCCCTCTTCAACAACATAATCCTTTGGTGTTCTATTGCCAATACTGTGACTAGTCCTTGTGCCAATGCCTCTGTCACAGTAAAAAATTGATGGATACGCCTAAAGTCTACCGACCATAGGTCTATTTCACATCACTGATTGTCATTCAATAATTAAGAATTAAAAAGCTTTGATCGCTGTCAGCTAGCACTTTGTCTCTTCCGCATGAATTGCTGTAAAGACTTGCACTTCGTCTTTTCGTTTTCTGTAACGACTGTGATTCTATTGTCGGCAAGCCTACCTATACGTCTGAGACCGAACTATCGGCGCCAGGGAAAGTAATGTTTGTAATCAACAAAGCCGCCACCCTCACCTCTCTTGTCGAGAGACTGAGTAGCCTACTTATCAATTATGCACCCTTTCGGGTCATACTCCGTCTAGACCTTCAAGGTCTGCAACAGAAGACCTTCAATAATTGTGCCTTGCAATACTATTATAGCAAGGACACATAAATAACTGGCTTGTGCGGTATTCCAGAGGACTGCTGACGAGGCATACTCAAGGCCCAACTGAGTATGGGTTTTACGTAGGACGAAGAGGGGTGCTATCCTGAACGTTGTTGTGAGCTTCGACGAGTCGTGTTTATATGTCGTTGGTTTGGCATGAGCTGTGTAACAGAAGTACTTCAGGATCAGTAGGCCTAAGTGATAGTCATATCACGAGTGTCAAATGCCAGATTTGAGTCAATACGGAGAAGTAAACAAAGAGGAGAATCCAGCATTCAAAGAGGCCTGACTTAAGAAGCACCATGAGACGACCGGACGCAGAATCAGTTTTCTTGCCATGACAGGGATCTTCTTCCCTTTTTTACTCGTTGTGAGTTTGTATGTGCGTATGTTCGTATGTGTGTATGTGTGTGTGGGTGCGTGTGTACGTGAATAAGTGTATGTGAGTGCGTGTGTGCGTGAATATGTATGTGAACACGTATGTAATACAATGTGCCTTAACAATTGATTTGTAAATCCATAATATGTATCATGTTAAGCGCATGGAGTATTGCATAAGTGGACATGCACTATATAAATGCAATACATTTTTTTATTTTTATTATTCCGCTTGTATCGGTGGGTGTCGCAGAGAAATACGGGCAAGGCGAGTGGCCTGTAGGATGGACATCCTGTGACTCTGAGAGTGTCTGCTACAGATTCACTCCAGCGTCGCCTTGGTCTTCCTCTTGCTCTCCAGCCAGAATGATTTGATATTACAATTATGCCCTCAGAGTTGGTTGGTCTGAGGGCATCCGTGTGACAGGGATAATGGAGATAGAAGAAGCCTCTCCAGTGTGTTTGGTTGACCTGTTCGTCACACCCCACCATGTGTATTGGTGCCAGGGATACGAAAATGTGTAACAAAGTTACACCATCAAACTGTAAGGTGCAGAAAGCTTCTTCGTCAACGAGTGTCTCAATCATTAAGGATATCATCTGTTGTGTTATTGTTAAATTCTACATCGTTGCAAGACAGAAAAACAACATTAACAACAATAGCAACAGCAATAACAACAATAACAACAACAACAACAACAACAACAACAACAACAACAACAACAAAAACAAGAACAATATCAACAGAGACAGAAAAAAACAAATACAAACAAAACAAAACAAGAGCAAAAACTGCGTGTCTATTCCCACTGGAGACATTTTTTTGTCGGGCATTTCCGCCTGTCGCCTGGGATAGGTTTATCAGCTTCGTTTACTTGTGACAGGCAAGATCTGAGTTGCCCGCCTCCTAACGAAACTAAGTTGTATCCCCGGGGGTGTAACACGTGTACTATATTATCTAATATCTGTTTTTGTTAGAAAAGGGGAGTAAGCTTTGATTTTAAGACAATTCTCTTCCATAGTTTCCAATATTTCTGTTTTCTTGTTATTTTTAATGTGAAAGGCTACCTCCCCCTCCTTCCTTTCCACCCACACAAAAAAGAACCCTTATTGTGTAATAATGATTTTTAATAACGTGTCCTTTATTTCTGAACCGTTTTGCTAGCAGAAGACAGGAAGCATTGTTAATTCCTAATTCTTTTCCATTAGAACTTCCTCAGTTACTTTGGCGTAATTGTTTGTCCCCAACTACATTACAACCATTTAATTTGACGAATGAATTTCTCCTCTCTCCTTTTAGTTGAAAATAATGTTTCGCCCATTATGGTTCAGGCGCCATCTTCTCGATATTTTGTGTGGGCGATATTTAGTTTGTCCCACACGAAGTACGAAGTGTGCATCTGTACTATCAACACAGGGATGTCAAGACTCGCTAGGCTAGTGTTTACTCATTTTTTTACGATTTGATGTCTCCCAAAGTTCAGCCCTAGGGTTTAACCATATGCCGCAGTTCCTCGTTTTTTTCTTCTAGAAGAAAGCCGATAGTGGAAAAGTAAGCATTATTATGAATAGAAATAGTGGCTGACCGAGTTAATATGTTCCCTTTTGTACTCAATTAAAGAGGGTTTGAAAGACAAGAAGTTCATTTCAAAGGCTGAAAACTTGTCTAGTGTTAGAATAAAAGAAGGAGAACACTGAAAGATAGAAAGAATTCAATACGATAGGGCAAAGCAAAATGTTCAACATGTCTGTCTGAATAAGGGTGAACAAGTTGGTAACAAAGATACAATCTATTATCCAAAGTCCCAAGATTATATGATGAGTCTTGAAAACACTTAAACTGAAGCGTACCAAACGATACAAAAAGAAAATTTGATTTTTAAAAATTATTCTCCTCAAAACTTCTCACAAAAATGTGCCTCCCTGTATCTCCACATAGATGTGTAGAGTTGTGAAAACGGCACAGTGAGCTGATCTTTAGATGTGAACTTTGTTTGTCACATTTTGTGTTCACAAAGCGATCCTTCTTTTTCTTCGACGTTTTCACCTGAGTTGTTTAAAGTAATAAACGTAAATCTACGAAGAAGCAAATGTTTAAAAATGTATAAAATCACATGTACAGACTATTACTTTCTGAAGTAATATGGCCTGCAGGGTGTAAACTAATGAAAAGCTTTTCCTGTATGAACAAATTCCAAAAGCAAACTTAATGAAGAGCAAGGAATATGATACGATTAGGCACGGTGAACGCGCACTAATAATTTCCATAAACAAGGATAAAGGAATGACTCTTATACAGATTAAATATCGGGTTGCGCAACAAATCGAATCTCTGCCATTTTCGAAATTTATTAACCCTTTCACGACTAAGCACAGTGGCGATGTTAAGTCAATGAGTTATGACCTAAGAGTGGGCCTTGCTGTCTATAGGGGCAGTTGGGAGGATGGAAATGGAGTGGAATGGACGCGGGACATTGGGCCGAAAGGAAAGCAATAACATAAGGAAGGAAGGGTGGGCGATCTGGAGAGTGAGGATGGGTAAGGGAATGGTAATACAGTCGAATCTGCTCAAACGACCTCTTTCTAAGACAGGGAGGGATGAAGAGGCTTGTGACCTGGATGGCAGGGATGGTAATGTTATTTCTATGTAGGTGTTTTTTGGGGCTTCCATTGACACATTTTCGGTAATTTAATTTAGAATGCAGACTTCGATCCAACACGGGTTGAGAGGGATACAACCTCCCACCAGAAAGACAGAGATACTCGATGAAAATTCTCGCCACAAGAATCTATCTGTGAGGCTTAGTGGGTGGTTGGCGGGTGCTCTGGTGCGGTTTGCTCCTTCTTTCCTATCAAACATCTATCGTCTTGATCTCTGCTCCTTTTATTTTATGTTTGTTACTCTCTTGTAACATCTCTAATCGTATGGCGCTCATATGACCTTATGCAGTTGCGAGCGCCGTAAAACCTCTACTAAAACTAAAACTAAAAGAATCTAGCTCAGGTCTTCCGCTTGCTACTGCGAGGCCCCTAATTACTAGTCAGACGCCGGTATATTACATTCTAATGATGGATAATGATACTGAGTTAAGATGAATACTTAGTGGGGCGGGTTAAGTTCCGGTACGAGCAAGTACAATATAGGCACGATAACAGTCGTTTAGCACAACGGAAAATACAAGACTGGCAGGTAGAGACAAAAAATGAACGAAAGAAACAGGACCTAGGGACATCTCGGTAAAAACATTTTTGTGACTCATTTTGATTCGATCGGAATAGGCTTTCAAAGTAATTCTTTTTTTTTTTTTTACATTATTTCATTATCTTTTGCAAAGGCTTAACTCTTTATTTATATCGAAATCATTTAATGGATCACCCTTTCAGAACCAGGAAATGACCTTTTATCTCCATCTATGTTTAGAAAAGGAAACAGGAAAAAAAGATACGAACGAAACAATGAGTATCCATTTTTTAGGGGGTTGGGGGTGGGGGCATTGTTTGTATTTGCTATTTTTGCTCGAACTCAGTACTCAGAGATACTTTGAAAATGGTTAGGATAGAAAAATACCCCCACCAACCTACGTACAGTGCGTTTTGAACTGAACGTTTGGTTAGGTCTTAACCAAAAATGAGACTTTGGGTCCTTTTTTTCTACAGTGGACTTCATCATTTGAGGAGCAAATCTATAGAGCGTAAGGATTTTATTCATCAAACGGTAGCACAACATAAATAATTATATATAACTGTATCCAGAAATAGCAATCTATTTGAACATTTATTATACGTAACATCATTCTTAAGGACAACTATTTTGTTCTTGTGTCTCTCACCACGTCCAATGATTTAAGTAGTAAAGAGAGTAATAGTAGTTTCTTTGCCTGTCGTGTAATCTGATTTTGTTCCCTTGATTTTTTTACAAGTCAAACTTGTTCGGTTCTCGACCCCCACCAACACTCTTGACCCCGATCCCCCTTTAGTTTCCCCACAATAGTTTCCTCTGACAAGTAAGGAATTTGTAGGAGCGACAGACAGGTCCTTACGGCGATACACAGCCTTTGTGAATGAGAGCGTTTTGGGATCAATTATAATGTCCTGAAAATCTCACTCCCGTGATTTAATTACAAGATCTGTCAAGAACCTCTGAATGTTCCACACATGCACCAGGTCTCCCCAGAGCCCGAGGACAGGGGCAGATTTGTATTTCTATTTTAAAGTTGTTCATTGCAAGAGTTTAAGTCTGGACGACTTAGAGAGTTTATGGATGGAAGAGACAGAGTCTCAAATGGAATTGTTCCCCCAATATTAACAAAAACAAAACACCAACAATTTTTGTTTTTAGAATGCCATTTTCGATTTTCAACATTTCTTCCTGTCAATACTTTGTCGTGTTGTTGTTATGCCGTTGTAGCTACTTAAAAAACACAGCATAACTCGTGTGAAAGGTAATTTAATGTAATTTGCTCTCAGGACAACCCTGATTAGACGAACTGTTTTCTTGTGTCCTTCTGCGCTGCAAAGCTTGGAGTCATCGACCCTCACTTTTCTGTTGACCGATTTCACGAATATAATGTTTTTTCTTTTCTTTTTTTTGTGTGGGGGGGGGGGGTGTTATGGTGATTTTCTTTGTTTGTTTGTTTGCTTTTTCTAGCTGTGGGTTAGGGAGGGAGGGGGAAAAAGTGGGCTGGTAGCAATTTATTTAGGTTTCAATTAGGACCGACTCTCGGAGGTATGGGAATAGTTACGTAAAGATAACAGGTTGTTCACTGTAATCTGATGATGACTTTTACAGCGAAGGAGGAAGAGTAGTTACAGACCTTGCTAGCTTCCTAGAAGCTGGCACTGTAAGAGAGAAATACAAAGGAAATAATAGGAAGTAACTTGTAGCGATCACCACAGCACAATTCACAAAGGCAAATCATTATTCTTTTTCTTACAGAGGTGTTCTTAATTCTGCCTAGCCATAACCACTTATGGCATTTCTTGTTGGACCCCCAGTATTCTTTTCAGGCAGGAGAGATGACACCTGTTGAACTTTATTGATATACGTTTCGCGCACTGTCCAGGACTCAGCGCCGAATGAAAGCGTTTATACCGAGGGGTCCAGAACTTTTTCTCAGTTTATCAAACGCAGAGCTAGATTGAGGCAACCTCAGCATCAATCCTGGTATTTGTAGAAAGGACTCTACCAAGGTAAATGTTATTCTCCACTGCCTTGAGATGGCCATCATGCACTTGAATAACTGGTTTTGCAATGTTTGGGGTGTTTTGTGTTGGTTAAAATGGTGCAAAGCTGATGCACTACATTCCTTTATCTCTGCAGGATATTTCATTTGGGGGGGGGGGGGATAAGGCCGAATAGGGGAAGGAATGTGCATGGAGGAGAAATGTTACTACTGGCACATTCGCTTTGTTTAAACTGAAAAAGAGTTGCGTACAAATCGGATGCACCCCTTATTCCAGGAAGCAGATGTCTGAATTTAGTAAGACATAAGTAGAGACAAAATCATTCACCTTAGGGCAAAAGGTTGTCGGAGAGTCGGTCGTACTGTCAATTTGTCCTCCTATACGACTCCCAAAGCCTCTTCGTATAATCTAAGTAGGGTAGTGATGTCGGTTGTCAGGTGGTAAGGCTACCGGACTCGTAATCGTGAGGTTTCGGGGTTGGAGGTTCGAGCCTCATGCCCGACGTTGTATCATTGGAAAGGCAGTTACCACGAATCTTCCACACTTCACCCAAATGGTGAAGAAAACTCAAATGAGCCCAATGAGCATTATATTAGGCAAAGATAAGGGGATCGACCCCAGGTTGGGATTTTTGTTGTTGCTGTTGTTTTTTAATCGTCCTAGTCAGTAGCTCTATGATTGCGTTTTAGTAGATATCTTAATAGCCACTGAGTATCCTGTCTGTGAGCAGCTTTGTTATTAACGCCATATTATGCAACAGGTTTTACATAGATTACACTTTATTGATAGAAATGATAGCCCTCACCTGACAGCAACATATTATTAAATACAAAAAAACAACAACCCGACAACTACAACAACAACATATTTAATTTAAGGAACAAAAGACCCCCAACCTCATAAAAGCAAACCAACAAGCAAGCAAACAAACCAACAAGCAAGCAAACAAACCAACAAGCAAGCAAACAAACCAACAAGCAAGCAAACAAAGCAACAAATAAGAAGGACAAAAAAACACAACAGAACTAAACCAAACAAAAGCTATAAGTAGTTATTACAAAAATCATCAAATTCACCTCCTTCAAACGATTGGGAAATGTTATTTACGCCTAGACGTCTTGTTCCCTTACATTTCCCCGACTCCGATACCTTACGGTGTCGACATTGCCTCCGAAGAGTGTAAAAATAATGATGATATAGTTACGCAATAGGAATTCACTATTACGCCGTTCCGAGGTATCTGAAAGCAAATTGCATTTCCCAATCGTTTGAAGGAGGTTTGCGTGTGTTTAAGGACGTTCGTGATAGCCTTGATGTTTAATTCCGAAATTTTGTTTTTGTTAGTCTACTTACTTGTTTATTTTTGGGTGTGGGAGAGGGATACTTCATTTATTCATTTATTTGTTTATTCAGTTATTCGTTTATTCAATTATTCATATATTTATTCAATTGTTTATATTCTTATTTATTGTGGGACCGTACTTTTTCTTCTTTTCTTTGGTAAGTGTTTTTAATAGTCCTCGCAACTGCATAATGTCATATGAACGCACGTGACACATTAAACATTTTTAGTTGATACGAAAATTTTGAATTTTGCCCGGGTGGCGGCCGAAGCCTACTCTTATCGATTTTAGATAACCAAGGGATCTTTAACGTGCGCAACTTGCGCACGGGACCTTCAAGATTTTGTTTTTACGAACAAACAAACAAAACAAATACGAATAAACAGAAACCAAACAAACTGTCCATTTCCGAAAGAATGGCTTAGAATATGAAAACAAAACCCCAGGAAGCAGAGCAAACATAAACTTGCTAATAAGAGGAGTCCAGCATTCATGTGACAGATAGATAGGTAGATAGATAGATAGATAGCCCTTATCAACACAGTTTAGGCCATTTAGAGAAAGCTCTGCTTCAGCCCTGTCTGTAAGGAACAACTCGGGCTGACAGGGACAGAGCGCGCATGAATAGAAGAGAGAGGTAAATAACTAAAAGGAAAGGAATGATCAGTTGGTCTCGCATGGTGTTGCACGATTCAAATAAAGATTTAACGTCAAGAGAAAACTCGTTGGCTATCATGGCAAAAGTAGAAACACGGCGGAGTGCGCCGATAGCTCGATTTCTCGGTTGTCGAGTTAAACCTACCATCTTTCTTAGGTGACAATGATCAATTGTTATTGAGATTTTTTGATAAACAAAGATAATATAATTTTTATTGGAAAACAAAAAATGTAAAAAATTCATCACGTAGTCGAGAAAGGGTAAATGCCA
>NW_004797533.1:488855-489800 GCF_000002075.1 Aplysia californica
TAATAATGATAATAAATTACACTTTTTATTTGTCCCGGAAGGGCACTTTGTTTTACAACGGCAAACATAAATTTTATATATGCAAACTTACATAAATACACAATATTACACAAATACAGAACAGTTTACAATCATGCAACTGTCGGTCGCCACTGTGCAGCGCCCTGTATTTTGAGTTGGGGTTGTCGTGCCTTGCTCAAGGACACACTCCAGTGACCACCACTTAGCCACTGGATACATTGTTGTATGATTTTGAAATGTATGGAATGCATCACAGAATTACATAATGAGTGTTTGAGAAAGCTACTCAAAATTACGTGGACATATGGTCATCAACGAGGAGGTGTTAAGATAAACAAGACACCCCCCCACCCCCACCAAAAAACCCCCTCAGTGGTAGATGAAGTGGTAAGAAGGCATAGTGGCAACGGATTGGACATACCCCGCGGAAGCCAGGCAGCTGTTTAACCCTATCCGTACGCCCTGGGGTCATTTTGTACCCCCCCCCCCCGGTTGTATTTTTCCCATTTTAGAATACTTCTAGTGCAAAAAAATTCTTTGAAGCTTTCAGTATTTCTCAAAAAATCATTTTAACAGACTGCTATGCAAAGCGTACGGGTCGGAATAAAGAGTAAGTTTCCTGTTTAGAAAGTGGTGGCACAGAGTTCCCTACGTTGTATGGATACGATAGTAAAACACGACGTACGGATAGGGTTAACAACAAAAAAAGAACACGTTGGGCAAGAGAACATGGGGAAGGCCACGGGGAACCTTGAGAAGAGTCACAAAGAAATTGTATATTTAAAAACACAAAAAGTATAAAAACAAAGGATAATGTAAAACCTAGCTCAAGTCAGGAAAATATGTACCGTGTCAGTAGCCTGAGCGGTGATCTGGGCTTAGGAAAGCAACGACACTCCAATTGCTGCTGCTGCTGCTGCTGCT
>NW_004797533.1:489900-492782 GCF_000002075.1 Aplysia californica
GCTGCTGCTGCTGCTGCTGCTGCTACTGCTGCTGCTGCTGCTGCTGGTGGTGGTGGTGATGGTGGTGGTAATGGTGGTGGTGATGGTGGTGGTGGTGGTGATGATGATGATGATGATGATGATGATGATGATGATGATGATGATGATGAAGTTGATGATGATGATGATGATGATGATGATGATGATGATGAAGGTGATGATGAAGATGAATACTCAAAACATTGATGGATTATTTTCAACAAATTCATCAGTCCGATGATAAAACAGTATCTCCATTACTATTTCCCTTACCGACTGTACTGTACTTAGCTTAGACTTGTGGCCCAGTTATTATTTAAGAATATAACGGGCACATTGGAGATTTGAATCGTGAGACGATTTAAATTTCCTTTTGTTTTCTTTTCGAACTTTCTTCCAAACTCGATGTCCTTTTGGAAGACCGATTATTCTGTTTTGAAAATAACTTTATCGTCAAATTCATTGTCATTATTTTACGCCCACAACAACACAATTTAGATCATTACGGGGGCGAAGTAAGGAGGAAACAACATCCAAGTAGACAGGCAGTTATACGATTTAAGAAAAAAAAAGACAAATTTGCTGCACGGACAGCGAACTCGCGGCTTCTACGTGAGACAGCTAAATACCTAACAGCCGCACCAGAAGGACCGGTGACCTACAGGCGTCTATGCCAGCTTCTGCTTGAACAATGCCCTGGGAACTCGCTGAGCTGTGCATCAGATAGGAAGGTTCTGACGTTCTTTGCAATTATTTTCCTGTCATTTTTCGTTTATTTCTAAGGACGTCTTCACATTTTTGAAACTGCTGAAGACGTATGACGTCATTTTGTTCGTGCTATTTCTTTTTATCGAACCAATCAATTCCAAGTCCAGTTATTCATAAAGCCAGAAAGAAAACAAAACATAAAAGACAATTCAAGGAAGGAAATAATTCTTTTTGTTCGATTGGCCTGGTAAAGAGATAATTTATTATACATTCATCTGATCGTATCTCGTCCTGATTGCTCCTCACATAGAACAGGGACAGAAATAGAAGGGTAGACGGAAACCCCACCTCTATTTTTTCTCCATAGGTTTGCTTTGTTTAGTTTTAAAAGAATAATGGTAAAAAATAAAACATTTAAAATGTGGTTCATTATTATATGTTGTACATTTCCGCTAAGACGCGCTTTTCAATTATACAAAGTACGAGTACACAATACAGTTTCATAAAGAAAATTAAATCGGCACAACAGCGACCATCATACGGTAGGGAAAAGTAAGACAAAAGAAAGGAAGGAAATAATTAAGAGTGACATACTACCAGCACCTAAAAAAACTCGTAATCAAATTGAACAAAAGCTGCAAAGATCACAGCCAGCACAAACAAAACAGAGTCGATGAAAATCACTAAACACCAGTGCCATTAACAGCACAGTAGACAACAGCAAAACTAAGCAAATTGAAAAGTTAAAAACATTGGAAAGTGTCGTCACTCCAGCCGGGAAGATAGACAGAGTAATAGAAACCAGTGACTTACCGATTGGCGTCATTACTTTCACATCTGAACGTCACAATGGAGACAAAGCACCCCCAGCTCATCAACAGCACCTTCATACCAGCACTGTGTACTCAAGTCCAAACATGAATCACCAAAGTAAAATGAACGCCCATGAAGTGAGACGCCTAAGAAAAACTGTGGACATCACAAGAAGATACATGGTGAGAAACACGATAGTCAAAGAACAAGATGGCTCGACACGCTACTAACAGTACATAGACGCAACGATAAAAAATGATTTGGACATCTTTGTCAAGACTGCCCTCAGATTATATAGCGGCGAGAGAATACAACAAGAGATCAGAGAGATGGATACACAGATAAAGGCAGGTCTAGGGAAAGATAGATAGAGGGAGCCGGAGAAACATCGGACAAAAGCAATATAACCATGAAGCAACTTTCAAATTTTTTTGTATTAAAAAGCAGGGAAATAATATAATGTACTAGTCTTATTGGCTCACAGTGACGTGCACATAAAGAGTCAATGCTTTAAACATGAAAGCTTCCATACCACTCACGTGCCGGCAACTGTTTTTATTGAGCTCTCATAAGCGATGTTCTGGCGACGCACAGGTCTGTGCAACTGAAGGGATTCCTCCCAAGTCCAGTCATTGTATAATGAGACGGTCCTTGAGAGCGAATTCATGCGTAGGTGAGAATAGTTACGAATTCTAGTTTTTGCTTTCGGGGCAGTATGCTACTATCCTGTCTTTCCCGCGTTGAGAATATAGACGACCCTTTCAAAAAACTAAAGATAGAACAAATAGGAAAAGAACCAATATAAGTATCCTAAAGCAACAAGAAGGATAAATAATAACATTAACAGTGGGGCGCAGAGTTGCATTACTCCTCTTATGCAATCCAACAGTTGGAAACCTTGTTGGGGTCGGCTGGATATTTATAGTCTTTAACATTGTGTTTGGAATAGAATTATCCCAATTTTGTCCGTTGCACCCTCTGCTCCTCTAACTTATTCGGTGGTCGCTCAGAGAACATTATTTATCCTAAGTACCTTAAAAGTCCACCCGGCGACTTTACATAGAAATCACCACGAGTTCTGTGTGCGAAAAAGATTTGCACACCCAGAAAAGTTAATGGGCGTAGAGCCCGACTTCTGATTGATTTTGGGAGTGTTCTGTTAACGTCTAATCATTTGTCTGGATGAACGAAAGCCGGTGTTTACACATGAGTTATTTCGGTGCCACAGATCTGGGCATTCATTTAACTCTAATCGTCTAGCCACGCCCTCCCCATCCCGCCCTCCCCCCCTTTTCTTTTTCCAAAATCCACAATCACCTCTTCTCCTCAAGCACCCCCCCCCC
>NW_004797533.1:493585-497270 GCF_000002075.1 Aplysia californica
CCCATTTGATGTGCCTGATGGTCATGCTTAACTGTTCTTATCCTGGAACCGATTCGGACACTGATTTTTTTCACCCTCTCCTGCCCACCTAACAGAAATGGGTACCTGGCTTCGAGTTGGGGAAGTAAAGGCGGCGTGGAAAGGAACTGGTCACCCTACCACAATATGCCGAAGGCCCTGGAAGTTGTCTCACTAACAAGGCAATCCCCAATGTCCGGATCGGATGCAGGAACAACTTTTTATCCTGAAACCAGAACGAGCCGAGCACACCATGTTACTGAATGCTTTTAAGAATTTTAGTTTTTCGTTTTACCCAATTTTGGTTGAAAATTTTAAAATCTTGATTTTTCTCAAACACACTAGTTTATATTCTTCATACATTGACGTGCGCTTGGTTGATTTTAAAAAAAAATTAAAGTTCAGTTGAACTTGGTGTAAGTGACTGGGGTATTGCTCTTTACTTTAAATGGGACATTCATTTTATAGACTCCCTATTTTACAATTTAGAGTAAAACTACAAGTATTTCATTTCTTGAGTACGCAGAGTTTATGGGAGCGTTCCATGATGTGGTTTCATTAAATCCTAAATTGAAGACTAAATTGCAAAAGAATATCGGCCATGAAGAAAGATACGATGGCTACACGTAGAGATCCTTTCAATAAACATAACGCCCTCGGGGCGGTTTTGTGTTTATTCAGTTCCAGGTAGCAGAATTTAATGAGTCAAACAGGAAGACGAATTATAAGTTCTGTATACGTCCTGTTCTTTCGACGTGGCTAGTGACGTGATTAGTGAAATGTATTCATCCACGTATTTGCCAGAATATCGATCTAGTTATTATTCACCAGAAAGGAAAATAAAACTTCAATTTTACCCCCCCCCCCCTCAACTTCCTCCATCATCCACCCCCATCCCCTGAGAAAAAAAAAAGCTAAAAAAACTTAGTATTATTATATTTTGCACTATCAGTAGAAGACTCTTATTAGTGAATGATATTCATGCACGAAAAACTGTATGAAAAAGAAAACAAATAGGGAGTGTCATTTCTACTTCGTTGGTTCCTAGACTTAGGTCTCGAAATGTCTTTAAAAAATCTAATTTCCGTGAACCCAAAAAGAGTTGCTCTTCTTCATCAGTTTTCGATTTCACACATCATCATTGGTTATAACAAAGGACACCACACAGAGAACTACTCGGAATGATCATATTGGCTTTTACTTCAAACCTTAGCCGAGTTTTCGTTTTTAGGGACTGCTTTTTACGGTTTGTAAGCACGATATCTGAATGGGATATGACGTTTTAAAACCTCTTAACAAGCAAGGAGATCTTGGGATCCACTGTAAGCCATTAATGAAGCCGTGCTTTCAGTATTTTCAAATTAATGAATGACTTTTTGAAAGGATACACTATCATTTTTTCTACGAGTTGGAAACGTGGAGTGTGGGCAGTGGGGAGGGGGGGGGGTACCACCCCTCCCGGCTCCGAAAAAAGTGTGGGCTGATTCTGGGTTTCAGCAAAGGAAAAACAAACAAATAAACGAAAACAATCCCGACATTATGACTGTTAGAACCTCTGTTCCTCTGGTTTTTAAAAAGTTTTT
The DNA here is from genome assembly GCF_000002075.1 of Aplysia californica. Classification (NCBI taxonomy): domain Eukaryota; kingdom Metazoa; phylum Mollusca; class Gastropoda; order Aplysiida; family Aplysiidae; genus Aplysia; species Aplysia californica. Next base: position 495,187 of record NW_004797533.1, read on the forward strand.
ATTATTTGGAATAACCGTGCCTTTAGGCAACTAATCTGCCTGTCTGGTCCAGCTCGGGCTGATAGGGATACGAGAGCGCAACATGGAGGCTGATTATGTGACAACAATTCTCACCGCTCGGGAATCGAACTCTGGAATTGAAAAGGCAGTTGTTAGTTTTGACTTGAAGTTTACTGAAATGAAAGGTAAAAATTCACTCTCTGTATAAACAAGAAAGAGAACAAAGAAACAAAATATGGGTAACAGAATTAGCAATAGTGTATAGAGATTTCTCTAAATTTTTAAAGTTATTGTTTCATTTCGTTTCCCTCGTTTTCATCTCTGCAATCGCCTTTGACTATAGATGAACCACACACGCAACATTTCAAGGTCAGAATCCTAAACAGTTCCAATTTTTTTTCTTTCTTCCTGGAGCCTTACTATGAGCCCAGTAAAAAGTAAAGTTGTTCCCGCATCCGATCCGGACATTGGGAATTGCATTGTAAGGGAGACAACTTCCTGGGCTTTCGGCATATTGTGGTAGGGTGGCCAGTTCCTTTCCAAGCCGCCTTTACTTCCCTAACTCGAAGTCAGGTACCCATTACTGCTGGGTGGGCAGGAGGGGGGCGTTAAGATCCGTGACCGAACCGAGGGTCAAACCCCGACTTTCCGCTTTAGAAATGAGGGGACTAACCGCACCGCCACCGCACCCTCTGTATGAGCCCATTATTTCCGCAAACACTAGGTGTACTCGAGTGGCAAACCTCAACGCCATTTAGGGACTCGAACGCCAAAATGCAAAATACCTTTTTGAGTAGAGAGAGGCCCATTCACTGGCGAAAAAAACCCAATCCGTTGAAGGAAACAAAAGAAACATGTCAGATAGATGGACAAGATTGAGGGAATGTAAAGACACAGGTTCAACAAGTGAAGCCATCCAAACAACAGATCGAAAAATGAAGACGTAATAATATTATTAATCTCTATGTCGAATATTATGATGTCAGTGGCTTTAATCCGTAGGGTTTCAGCGAGGGATTTATAATGTCACGTTTGTCAACATCAGAACAAATACTCGCTCTGAGATAAGATCGTAGATACTAACACTTCCTGGTCACGATTTGGTGTATCGTGGATAGAAAACTGGCGTCTATGATGGGACAGAAATTTGGTTTCTTAGGAGACTGCTAAGAGTATCGTGGAAAGAAAAGAAATCAAATGAGGTAGTGCTTGATGAAGCCCACGTGGGACGCTCAATGTTAAAAACACCCAGGAAACGACCAATGCAGTTTTTGGGACACCTGAATAGACTTGAGGGCCTTGAGCATCTAGCTCTCACTGGCAAAATTGAAGGCAAACGAGGCAAGGGTCCGAGAAAAGGAATGAATGGAGAACCATGATCGCCGATGTCTGTTGCACATCTGGCACTGGATGATGATGATGATGATGATGATGATGATGATGATGATGATGATGATGATGATGATGATGATGATGACGATGATGATGATGGACGGTGAGGTCTTTCGCCATCGCATGCAGAAGTCATGGGTTCGATTCTCTTATGGGAAGAAGAATAAATAGTTATCCTTGTCTCCCTGCTGGGGTGTTGTGAGCGTCTCCATCCGGGATGGTCATGGCAAGTAGGGTCGAAGTCCACTTTTTAAATTACTGATCTACATTATGTCGATGGAGAAACAAAATATGCTCAATTACACAAATTGGAACAGGAGAGGTTGAGGGGTGGGGGGGCACATATTGGTGGCATAATTGTGCATAATGGTTTGTTGTGGTATGGGTTTTCATCCTTTCAACACTAAGATTTTTTTTAGAGGTGGGAACTCCCGAATTTAACGTCTACAGTAGGAATGAGCACGTTCAAGAATACCATGTAAATGATACCGAGCTTGTTACGTTCTGAGCTCACCCCGAATACCGGCATAATGGCTATTATGTGTTGATTAATTAATCAGTGTTCTGACTATACTAAAGCATTTAACAATCACTTAGATAGATAGATAGATAGATAAATAGATAGACAGACAGACAAACAGACAGACAGACAGACAGACAGACAGACAGACAGACAGACAGACAGACAGACA
>NW_004797533.1:497370-514234 GCF_000002075.1 Aplysia californica
AGATAGATAGATAGATAGATAGATAGATAGATAGATAGATAGATAGATAGATAGACAGATAAATTTCCTTGGTCTGTATATATCAATATTGTCTAAGTCAGTTTTCACGAATAAACCAAAGCGAAATGTTACAACACACACATACACCAAAGCGATCGTGGAGTGCTTTTTGATGATTGATTTTTGATAAAAAATATCCTATCAGACAGAAAAAGGTACCTTGCAAAGCAGCTTCACGACTCTGGAACGAAACAATAGGACAAAAGCCTAACCATTACATCACAGACTTCTATATCATGGAGTTTACAGTTTTTCAAAAGTAAGGCACCCCCCCCCACCCCGCCTCTCCACTCCCTTCCCCACAAACTCGGTCAGTCTCGGATCAATTACAGTGCAATTAAGTATACTAAAGCCCTAATGATCAATTAATTAGTGCTGGGAAGAAGTAAGGCAGAAAATGAACAGTAAGTGAAAAAAGAAATACGACCTCCCAGTGGAGTCATTTAGCTTTCACTTCTGTCTGTCTATTTGCCTATCTTTCTGTTCGTCTGCATTGACCTTTCGTTCAGTAAATGACAGTTATTGTGTCCAGGTACCTCTCTCGAATTAAAAGAAAGAAAAAAAAAGAACTCAGAAAAGGATGATCTGCTCCTCCTACCAGCTGCTATATGATGTCTTTCTTTTCTTTATATTATTTTTAGAATTATGATATGAGTAATGTTTGAAATAAGAAAGGCACTTTAATACGATGACAGTGCATTAGACTGAGGAAAATGGAAAAATAGAAAGATAGCAATAACATTGGGAAAATATTAGAAGTATGATGACAGTGTGGGAGACGCATGTGCTACATATCAAGGGGAAGACTACGTGGAACCTAGAGAACAGTCACAGAAATAGAAATACAGAAACGTGGGTAGACATATTGAACACCAACCGGCTAGTCCAGGATAAGGAAAGGTGGAAAGTTAATAGCCTATATTATCCTGATCCAGGGTGAGAAAGACAGATATGAAGATGATGTGCAGCGTTATTTTCTACAACAGATTTTTAAAAATCATAATTTGTTTGGTGATTTTTTTTCACTTCCCAGTACTGAGCTAGGTGAAAAATAGTAGTGGCCAGAACAATCTGCAGGGAAATGTTGCGTCTCTTGTGTAAGTCACAACCGCCAGGCGAGAAGTTGCTGGAAAATCGATTCTCTCGAGAGAACAAGAGTTCAGAGAAATAATTAACACTGTGAGTGGAAGGTAGATACAGAACCTACCAGGCACGTTACTAACGCTCTTGCCTCACTGTAAAAAGTTTCCTCACGGAAAAGAAAGAAATTGCGGGCTCGACTCCTGCCTCGAATGAGTACGCCCTGGGGTTATTTTGTACCCCCTAGGTTGTATTTTTCACATTTTAAAATACTTTTAGTACGAAAATCTCTTTGAAACTTTCAGAATTTCTCAAAAAATCATTTTTACAGACTTCTGTGCAAAGCGCACGGATCGGATTAACGATTAAATTTCGTTGTTAAAAGACACTTAACTCTGTTCTCTCCTCATGTTTTTACAACTGTGTAGATGTTGTTACGCCTCCATTTAACACAATTTAGATTATCTAGAAAGATGATTCGACCCTGTCCAACAGGTTCATCCCAGGACGCGAGATATACAATGTCACGAAATAAAAACCGAGAAGATCGATTTTAACAATTCTAAATTATGACTAAAAAAATATACGTTGCCTGAGTAAGTTGTGAAAGCACAGGAACCCAGAAACTGTAGATAAAATTTGAAAACTTAGCCCAATGTGGCTTCACAGTTCAAATTGAAGTCATGTGTTATTGCTGTGTACGAGCAAACGATATAGAATAATAAAGAAGAAGGCTGGTTCAGCAAAATTACTGTCTCAGTGAAAAGTTCGTGGGACTGAGAGTCAACCTTCGCCAAGAAAAAATCTAATTTTTAAGCAATTCTATATGATCTTATTTTCTGAAGTTACTTAGTAGGAGAATGAAAGGCAAAAGAAATGATATTATTTTCTACACCAGTTGTACAGTTGCGGCTTTGGTGCTTGGAGGAACTGAGCCCTTATGGACCTGTCCGGTGTGCAATGAGTTGTTGCCCTGGACAGGACTGGTAATACAGGTAATACAATTGTACAGTAATATGTTGAGACTCAACAAAAAAATGAATTCCTTATGTCCAGCCTGGCTTTACGGATTAAAAGTTGCAGCTGTTGCTAATTATAATGTTGTTGGTAGCCCCAATACCACTGATCACAGCCAGCATGCCCAAGACATGGTAAGACATATCAGTGACAAGGGTGTTTAGATGGGGGGTCACTGAGGCGTATCCTCTAGCAATACACGATCATTGTCGCTCGAAAAAGAAAACCCCATAGCGCTGCACACTGGTGACCAGCAATGACTTGTTTGTAAAACATTGTTCTGCATTGGTGTGATATTGTTTATTTAGTGTTTTCTATATTATGTTTATGTGAGTGTTTGGTTATGTATTTATGTATGTAACTTTTCCATTGTAACCCAAACGCCGCGATGGGAATCTATAAAGATTGATTTATTTTTATTTATTTTATATATTTATGTGAGCAGACAGTCGAGGTAAGGTGTCGTTTATATTAGTCGTTGTTGTTTTTTTGTGAAACATTGTTCTGCATTGGTGTGATATTGTTTATTTAATGTTTTCTATATGTTTATTTGTGTGTTTGATTATGTATTTATATAATATGTAACTTTTATCTTGTTACTCAAATGCCCCTGTGGGAGTCTATAAAGATTGATTGATTTGATTCATTTTATATATTTATCTGAGCCGACAGTCCGAGATACGGTGTCGTTTATTTTAGTTCTTTTTCTTTTTCTTTTTTTTTTTTGCTTTTTCTTTTTCGTAATTTCTGTCACGTGGGTATACAGACACGGGTATGTGACACAACCGGGAGTATAATGTGCGATAAGCCAGAACTGATTAGATGTACGCGAATATGTCTCATTAGTTTAGTCAGCGCACTTGATGCATTCTGGGTTACCTTGTCTATATACCAGGCAGTTTATGAAACAAGCTGTTTCACAATTCTTTCGTAACAAACTTTTTCAAACACTAATGCCTAAGTCTAACTCTGCCTGGAAACTATTTTTGACTTGGTCAAGCGTTCCCGGTGCCACTATCTTTATCGTTGGGCGACAGATTACATTATCAATATTGTTTTTACCATTGATTATGTCTGACCGAATTGTTATCCCTTCAACATATTGTTAAACTGTATTCAGCTATGAGACCGAATTGTTATCCCTTCAACATAGCTGTAACTGTATTCAGCTATGAGACCGAATTGTTATCCCTTCAACATAGCTCTAACTGTATTCAGCTATGAGACCGAATTGTTATCCCTTCAACATAGCTCTAACTGTATTCAGCTATTACTTCAACATAGCTCTAACTGTATTCAGCAATGAGATCTTACAACCTGGTCTATTATCAAGTTTGCTCTTTAGAATGCTGTCTTCATGAAATAAAGGTTTCTATTTTTGTGAATTGGAATATCTTAATGGAAGCCGACAAAGCACCAAAGCTGCATTGTCACCGTGCCGAATTCACATACTGCTCGCTTATCTACTGTTAACCCTGTTTTTACCCTCTCAGGTTTTGTTTTTCGACACCAAACAGGATTCCGTGTGGAGTCAAGAAGGAAACTAGGACGGAGAAAAGCTGCAGTCCACGAAATGATTCAAATTTGGAGAGGCGACAATAAATTGTAAAATCACTATTGAAGTGACGACATTTCCCAAGTGGCTCAAGTGTAGATTCTAATGTCCTTCCGATAACATTGCTGGACATTTGCGGTGCGCCTGGTCCCTAACCGCTCGACAGATGGGTCATCGATCTTCTGAAAACACTATTTGGGAGAAATGGAGCAGGGGGGATAAACTGTGAAAACAAGCACTTTTTGGTTTGGTTTTTGTTTTGTTTTAGTAGAGGTTTTACGGCGCTCGCAACTGCATAAGGTCATAGGAGCGCCAGAAGAAGATTAGAGGTGTTACAAGAGAGTAAGAAATAATAAAAAAGAAGGAGGGGAGATCAGGACAACAGATGTTTGATAGGAAAGAAGGAGCAAACCACACCAGAGCACCCGCCAACCACCCACACACTTTTTGGTCAATGCTTACAAAGATTTCAACTTTTTGTGCGAGCCATGCCAGTAAGTATGAATCAAATGAGTGCATCATTATATTGACCTGTACTTGTCTGTATTAATTAACGAGATATGTAAAACAGAGATGGCATTCTCTCTTTTAATACCTACAAAGATTTTGATTTCCGGCAAGCTGTAAAACTTGATTAACTACCAGGAACAAAGTTAGATTTAAAAATAAAAATCCGGAATGAAAAAGAAACCAATAGAAAAAACGATCAATTTATTGATGATGTTCATAAATTTCTAGTAATAAAAAGTTTTAAAACGTTTTAAATGATATACAGACAATTTGTTATATCTCAGAGAGTTTTACATTTTCAAGGATATTTTACAAAAAAGTTCCTGACTGAGATCTCTCTGATATTGACAGTTTCAACGTGATTGGTTTTTATGTTCTTTGTAGTTTTGTTTAGTAGAGGTTTTACCACGCTCGCAACTGCATAAGGTCATGTGAGCGCCAGAAGATTAGAGGTGTTACAAAAGAGTAACAAACATAAAAGAGAAGAAGGGGAGATAAGGACGATAGAGTTTTGATAGGAAAGAAGAAGCAAACCACACTAGAGCACCCGTCAACCAACACTTGTATGTTCTTCTTTTTTTTTTTAGACAAGAAAACAAAACTTGGGGCGAAAATGGATGTGGTCTTTTTACAAATGCCCCAATCAAACAGTGAAACAGTCTTTAATTTAATAGTAGAGATAGATAGCATTAGTAAAGTGCATATCCCCGTTCAACTCCAAGCTCTATTGGCTTTGCAATCCTTACTATTATTACCCCTTGTAAACATCAGAACACTTAACAGTGAAACAGTTGTCTCATAACTTTGAGGGATTTTTATCACGTGACTAATGAGGTGAAACTGCTGATCAATAAAAGTTTCAGAGCTAGGGTCAGTAACCTTTCCGACCACATCGGAGCTCAGAGAAGGTCCGCTTGGCAGAGGGAAAATACACCCCAAAAAGACCAAAACAAAACAACAAAGAACAACCCCCCCAAAAAAAACAACAACAACCCCAGACCCAACCCAAAACAACAACAACAATAACATAAACCACACACGCACACACAATCACATACACGCACACAAATACACACACATACAAACACACACACACACACATACAAACACACACACACACACACACACACATACACACACACACACACACACACACACACACAAAGCAACAACAAAAAGAAACAAAACAACAAGTGGACCTGGTGTCAAATAAAGGACTTTGAATCATTTGAAAATAGTAGTACCTGTAATAGCAATGCTGACAGTTAATTACATATGAACATTATGTAACTGGCCTTTTTTTCTATAATCTGGCATGGTGGTTAACAACAGCAAAAGAACGAAAGCATGTTATCAAAGTTTTTAAACAAGCGATTAACGATGTGGTGAGATGATGCAGGTAAAGATTTCGGCGTTTCAACGTTGATGCGTACAACAATAAAGTAATATGGATACTATGAAATAGATAAATTCATATTTCTGATTTGGTCGCTTTTAAGCACAAGGGGGCTATCCCGAAAAATGATGTTTTGAGAAAATCGAAGGTAAAGTTTTTGGACTCTTGTTCAGTTTCTTTAAAAGTCAAGGAGAGTTTTCTCTGCTGTATATAAACAAATATATACACCAATGAAAACCAAACTTCTCCTATAGGTAGGGCAATGCCCACTTTTGGTGTAGGTCATGATTTCTGGAAATCCCCGAAATTTGGGTTAGCCCGCTTGTCCTTAAAAGCGACCAATTCTATTTATTATTGGTCGAAATGTGCCGCAAAATGTCTATGACCTGCTGCCGATCGGACATGGGTCCTCTTACGTCAACTCAATGTTAAGTGTAAATTCCACTCCCCCACCCCCCTCATGTCCTTCCAGACCTGCCATGTTCAAACTTTCAGATTTTTTTACCTAGTTAAAATGCTTTTATGAGGTCAGGCAAAGGTTAAACTGAACTAAACTTGAAGTAGTGGCTTTTCCATACAGTGAATGTATGGATCAAGTGAAAAATAGGCTAAGGCACATTAATCCTACAATGACCTAACCTATTTTTCTCTCTTGTATGGCGGATTGGGGTTATTCTTAATTCTTCACAGAATTCAGTTCGTGGATCAATTAGTTGGTTTCTCATTTGCTTATTAATTTCACAGGGATAGTTTACAGGCAGTGTTCAAAGGTAGCAGTGCTCAGGGGTACATAATTTACTGAGAAGGACGAGAAACAATCAGACCTCCAAGAAAGTAAACTTCCATTTTACCATGTTACTCAAGTTACTGAGGTTCGATTCTCGTGTTGGGGATAATTGTTGAACGGGTATATTGGTCTTTCTGCGTGGACGTTGTATTCCTCTTAGCTCGGATTGGACTTGACCAACGGGGTCGAATTTTGTTTCATGTTTGATTGAAATTGGTCGCTTTTAAAGACAAACAGGCTAACCCAGATTTCGGGGCTTTCCAGAAACCTTGACATTCACCAAAAGTGGGCATTGCCCTACCTATAAGAGAAGTTTGGTTTCATTGGTAAATTGGTGTGTATATTTGTTTGGTTATAGAGAAAAATCTCCTTGTCTTTTAAAGAAACTGAACAAGGGACAAAAACCTTACCTTCGATTTTATCAAAACAGCATTTTTCGGGATAGCCCCCTTGAGCTTTAAAGCGACCAGTTGTGTGTATGGGAGGGTAATGCATCTACATTAAAGACAACTGAATGGTATAAAGACAGCTGTATGCTATAATATTATATAGGTGTGGCTGTTGAGCCACTGTTCTTGCTATTGCAGTTGTTGTAGCCATCGCAATTGTCATTATAAAATTGTCATATTATCATAATATGGCTGTCGTGGATTGTTCTTTTAAATAGATGCTCTCTTAACAGTGTTGAGGAGTGTGTTCTTTAGACAAGAGTCTGTGATGTGAGGGCAAGGGTTGCCGTCAGTGAATCTTTAAAGAAACATTTAAAGACATCATTTTTTTGTCAGTAGATTCATGTTCAGTACAAAGTTATGTAAATGACTATGTATCCTTCTATGTATTTTGCGAATTGCATTGTGTATATTATTTTATTATGCATGTGTATGTGCTCATTTCCTAACGATGTGTAAGCGTGCGCGTGTGATAAGCAAGTAGATGTGTGTGTGTGTGTGTGTGTGTGTGTGTGTGTGTGTGTGATTGTGTGTGTGTGTGTGTGTGTGTGTGCGCGTGTGTGTTTGCGTGCATGTGTGTGTGCACACGTGTACGTGTAATGTGTGCGTGAGTGTGTGTGTGTGTTTGTGTTTGTATGTGTGTGTGTATCAGTGCGTGTGTGTGTGTATGTGTGTGTGTATGCGTGTGTGTGTCGCGTGCGTAAATATTGTTCGTACATGCATTTACGTAAAGCGCCTGGAGCTGTGTTTACACGAGAGAGGGCGCTATAGAAATGATCTTCATTATTATTAATATTATTGTCTCACAAGCTATGGGAGTAGGGTTCCTTATTGGGAAAGGCTACTTTTTCTATTGTCTATACTTTCTGTTGAAACGATGCCTCCCACTCAAACCGAGTTGGCACCAAAGGGAATGGTTTAAATCGCCCGACCCTATATGGTCAAAATTGTGTCAATGGGGTATAATATACTTTTAAAATAACGATCACACGTGTGTATTAAAATTGATATTGCAAATCGTATTATTTCGTTCAAATAACGCACCCAATAATTCAGCTCATGGTTTCGAACTTAAATGCAGACTGGATTATTCTGGAGTCTTCATTGAAAAATGTTTTCCCATTGTGCACCTTGTATGTTCGAGATTAACTGCTTGACTTCTTCAGAACGTTCTAATATATTTTTGTATCCTACTTTTATGACGCTTCATTCCGAACAATAATTTTAGTTACTATTTATAGATGCTCAGTCTATGGTCATGGTCTTTTTTATTTGATGACTTTTTATTTGTAGTTTCTTTTGAAAATATTCTTTTAAACAGTTTTGCCTTGCTGATGTCTGTGAACTGCACACAGTCATTGTTTATTGTAACATGGTTTCAGCTTTATCACCAGCGATTGTGGTGTTGCGAATAAACGTTTAGCCGTCACAGCACTCAGAAAAGGTGAGTTCGATTTCCAAGTTCGGACTTTTTGGGTTATATTTTTTATAATTATTATAATTATTAGTACCAGTATTATTATTATTATCATTATCATTATGATTATATTATAATCATGACATATTATTATCATTATCATTGTTATTATTATCATCATCCTCATCATCATATTCATTATTTTTATTCATCGAGTATCTCCGTCTGTCTTCTGGGACGCTGTATCGCTCTCAGCCCGGACTGGCTCTTACTGGCATGGTCAACGTTGCACATACCCCTCAATGATCTAAACAGTGCGGATGGGACGTAAAACACCAACGGTTACAATTACAATTGAATCAGAACAGGTCATATATCGAGGAGTATGCCGTTCTCCGATTTTACTTAACCAAGTTGTCTTGGAAACTCCTAAAGCAGTACAAGTTCAAAGAATGCCCTAGATGGACTCGATCTGAGGCATTCTGCACCACAGTACAGCATTATATCAACTGAACTGAGGGCGCGGGAGGTTGGTAGATTTGCTCCTTCTTTCCTATCCAACATCTACAGTTTTTATCTCCCCTCCTTCTTTCTTGTGTTTGACATTCTTTTGTAACAGCTCTAATCTTCTGCACTTATATGACCTTATTGTGTTTTAGGTGCCGTAAAACCCTTACTAAAACTGACCGAACTGAGGGCGTGCTCTATAAACTGAGATACAAATAGCTATACAGACGTAGGAACCTACATGTCTTGTGAAACTATACGAGTCTTCAGTTTGAAGGTAGAAGAAAACCAAGCAGTCTTCTTCAACCTCTTACTTTTTGTGTGTTTTTACATGAAATCATATGAGCGCGCGGGGACACACGAAACATTTTCAGTTGGTAGGAAATTTTGAATTTTGCCCGGGTGCCGGCCAAAGCCTACTCTTATCGATTTTAGACCACCAAGGAATCTTTAACGTGCGCAACTTGGAAACGAGAGGGCTAGGTGTAGATCTTTCCTACCAGAAGATCATGGGTGTGGCTGAAAGACAACAGTAAGAAGGAGCCAAGGAGTAGCAGTAGAAAGGCTGCAGAAAGAGTCAGGAGCCCAGAGGAGGGGGAAAAAGGAAGTGAGGGAGTGAGGCCAATAAAGATAAATGTAATGTCTTGGGGTGATCACTTTGCAAGGACAGTATCGATGGGGTTGTTTTTTTCTTTCAAAGTGATAGCACAATCATCTCATTAGAATTCTATTTACTGCTTGTTGGGTGAATTTCTGACACTTAAGAATTAGAAACATAATGTGTCTCGCTATAAAGTGTTTCTATGTTTCATAGGAAACTCTCAGACTTTGTACCGACGAGAGTGAACACTACGAACAAACCCGTGTTGTGCAGTTTGTTTCGAACTTGTCTAATACATGATGTCAAGGGTTCAGATAACAGCAAGGCCTAATTTACTTTCGTATTTCCAGCGTATGTTTTACGTAAGGAAAAAGTTCTAACTGGGAAGCCACAATTTAACCTTTGAAATAATGCACTTAATGTCTGATCAGCTTGTAAGCTCAATGCTAGAATATTTTAATATGAAAAAAAATGAGTCCAATGCTACATTTAGCGTCAAAAAGTAACTTAAGTTGGACTTCTTACTCTATTTTTATCTTCGACAGGATCGACCCAAGTAAGCAAAGTACCTTGAACATTCACTAGAACAATCAAGGTTTATAAACACCACTTGGGATTTGAAGTAATATCACAAGGGCCAACTGAGACATGCATGTACAGATCGTAAGACTATCCGAAAAACAAACAACGAAGACTTTGCACTCTTTGCCATACAAGCTTTTCAAACAGAAACTTAAACATAATACATTATACAAAATCTTTATTTATTTTATATCACTTGTATTGGAAAAAGCGCACCCACGACCACCAAAAGAGAATGCCGTTTTGTTTTTCCTCCAAGAAACCTGAGTTATGAAAGGTAGCTCATTACTGCTATTTAGTGTAAGCAAGACCTTTATGATGTTTGTTCTTTAGCATAAGTATTTACTGAGTAGTATCCATTTCTGAATCAACCTTCTAGGTAAGTTTATCTTTCATGTGTTCTGATTGGTTATGGTGTAATTGTCTCCAAAACGTTACGTTGTATCCATAATATTATGTCGGTGACAGCACAGTTTTTGTGCTATAAAAACATTCTTTAAAAACGACGTTTATGCAGTGCACTATAAAATATATGTGTGTATGTGTGGGGTGGAAGAGGGGAGGGGGGTCTGGCAAATGAGGAGCAAAGTTAAGTACTTTTTGTGTGCTCAGTCTGCTATCTCGAGACTAGCGGATGGAGGAGAGCTATACAATAATGTGTCTCCACGTGGTGGAATCAGGCGCTCGTCAGTTTTGGGGCATACGGGGTTATTGGTATTATCTTAAAGCCTGTTTTTTGCCTTCCTTCAAGTGAAAAAAATATTCATTTATTTCGAATAGAAGTCGAAATATTTGCAATGGAAGGAGGCTAGGGTCGTCTGGTTTCAGAGGTAAAATTAGAGAGAAAAAGGCGGCCAAAGTTAAGTAACTTCCATTGCCTGAGAGTTCTTGGAAACTAAAAATGTACATTGTTGTGCCTTAAATCAATGTCTTTCAGTAAAATCCACACAACAATGTGTTTTAAAATGGGCATAAAAGGTATTAAGCCAAAAAATGAAAAGAAATGAAGAAAAAAATTGCCCATCGGCCAAAAAAATGCCAATTTCTTTGACTTCATTATTTTGACGAGCCCCTGATTTCAACACAATGCATCCCATATAAGGAAACACGACATGCTGTGATTGTAAAGCATTAACATTTATGGGATATTTGTTAAGCAAAGTGCAGATGCCATTCATCAAATACAATAAAACAGATACATAATATATCAAGTATCTTTTCCTTTGATTAAAATGCTAAGGTATCAAGCCCACAGCTATTATTTTGTTCTTGTCGATTTACTGATATACATCGACTTACTCGAAATGTTGTTTTTGATTATAAAATATTTACTCAGAGTTTTGTTCCACTTCCACAGCCTTTTCTGAAAAACAAACAAACAGGCCATAGCCACGATAAAGGAATGCAGTTATAAGTACCAAAGAACGACACATCCTAATGATTTCCTTTATGGAAGATTAAGCATAACCAGCTAATATAAAGTATAAAGATCATCGGCTTAAGTTACAGAAATTGATGTTCGTAAAACGCATTGACGTCATTTCTGCCTGTTTATGGGAAATATAATATTTTAATACATGTGAGGCATCGTGGTGAAATCAGGCTCTCGTAAAAATTATAATGAAATTAAAGAAACCGCCCCCCCCTCCCCCTCCCCCATGGTAGTTTGCCACTTGTTTGTTTTTTTCGGATCGGGAGGGGAGGGGGGGGGGGGTCAACGCCTTTGACTGCGTTTAAAACACATTTCTGTGCTCGATTTACTTAAAGGACCCTCAAGTTTTGGAAGGCATCAAATTATGGCGGCCATTTTCCAGCTAATTTTACATTGGAATCCTGGCGACTCTCCCCACCCCAAACCCCACCCCCAACTTCATCAATAGCAAAATCACTGGGTTTTTATTCAAGATAGCTGGGTACAACTTCATCAAAAGAAAGACAAACTTAAAAAGAAAAAAACGAGCGCCTGATTTCACATATGTGAGGCAGCGTGGTGGAATCAGGCACGCGTCAAAATAATCAAAATGAAGAAACTAGCCTTTTTCCGCAGGTTTGTGAATTTTTTTTTTTTTTTTTTTTTTTTTGGCTCAACACCTTTCATGCCCATTAAAGAACTTATTTCTGTGTGGATTTTTCTGAACAACATTGATTAAAGACACATAGAATGTAAATTTTCAGTTAAAGCGGACTCTTGAGCTAAAGAATTAACTAACCTTTGGCTACTTTCTCACTAATTTTACCTCTAAAAACAGGTGACCCGATCTTCTTTAGTAAATATCTCGACTTGTATTCAAGATAAATGGATACTTTTTCATCCAAATAACAAGTGAACACACTTTAAGATGATACCAATGACTCTACTTGCCCAAAAATTGACAAGAACCTGATTCCACCACGCTGTCTCACTTATTGACTCTGCCTGCTGTCGTTATAATAATGTGCCGATCATTAATTAGACATCAAGCGCTTTGTCCACAGCAATGGAATTTGGATTTGACTTTCGCCGTGTAGGGGTCATCCTGGGGTCACTGTGATCGTCTGCAGATGGAGCATTGGCAGCTGCGAGCAGACTTGAAGGTCTTCTGCTGGAACCCACTTCTGCATGCGACCCACACTTTCACCTGTAAAATAATGTTGTTGTTTTTCTATTTTATTCAATATTTGCTGTTTTGTTTTTAAGGAAGGCAACATGTTTTATGACACAACAGAGGTAATTAATTGTGAAAGCTGGCGCTGTTGGGTGGCATCTAATTCCGTTGCTTTTTTTAAGGATGGTCTAAGTTTCAAATGTAAGCACACATACATACACAAAGACACACACACACACACACTACCCTTCCCCCACAAAACACACAAATACACATAATATAAACATTCACACGCATCCCCCTTCTCTCTCTCTCTCTCTCTCTCTCTCTCTCACACACACACACACATACACACACACACACGCACACACAACACACACACACACACACACACACACACACACACACACACACGCACACAACACACATACTCACACACACACACACACACAGACTCTCACAAATAAAAATATTCTGTGTTATTTCTGTCTAGATGCGAAAAGCTTTCGGCTCAATCAATAGTAAACCAATGATACTTTCTTATTGTTCAAGTTGTTTTGATTTCGAATATAACATTGTTTATGGCCTTAATAAAATAAAGTTATGCATCTCACTAACCAAAAACAAACAAAACACACAAACAAACAAACAAGAATAAAAAACAAACAAAAAACAGAAAAAAACTAAACTAAAAGAAAAAAAAGAAACCAAATAAAAACTGAAAAGCCTTGTTCGAAGCTACACACACACTCTCCAGCAACTTAAATTATTAAAGAATGATGATGGATTCCGTGACTGGCCTAGCAACCCGACGGCGGATATGAGTAAGTCATGCTACAACGCTTAACGGCAAACGAAGATGAAAAAGTAAAAGTAAGTAAAGATGATGGATTTCTTTTGCCTCAACATCTTATGGGATCAAGGAATCAACAGGACGGGACAGACAACTCTGCAATCAGTTTATTATTAACACTTTGCCTTCACAAGGTTCATATAGTAAAAGCTCTTGCCATCAAAGGCAAGGGCATTTTGGGGAAAATCCAAAGAAACTGGATGGTAAACATTGCCGATCAGCGAGATGTGATGGCAACGTGTTAAAGATTTAACACTCCTACTTTGACCCACTAAGCTTATTAAGTGGGATTATCTCTGTTTGTTTGTTTGAACGACGATGTGCACATTGTAAGAATAACGGTCATGTAGTGCAGCAGGGAAAACAATAAGTCGAAAAGAAACAACAGAGGGCGGAAAGAAAGATGTAGGACTTACAAGTGGCGCCCCCAACGAACCGTTTGATCTCTTTCGAATCAACGATCAACATTTTTCTATTTATTTTTTTTCTAGGCGTTTCTAAAGAATTCATACTAGGAAAATTCCCATCAAGAGATTCGAGCTTGGATTGTAAGAAACCTAACGAAACATACTTTAAAACTCATCTGTGTCGTACCCATGAGAGAGGCAATTCACATGAATACTAAAAGGTCAAACAGTGCAGTGTTAGGAAATACGTAACACAGATTTATCACGTGCCGTGTACGGGTATGTGATGAAGATAATGTGAATAGTGCAATAATCAATGGTAGGAGCGCTACAATGATTGGACCGGCATATTGATTTGTATATTACAATAAAATATAGATATAACAAGTTAGCCCCCTAACACAACGCAATTATATAAAATAGATTGATATTTCTGTGGTGTGAAATAGAAAACGTCTGCAGTTATTTATTTACCCTCCTTCTAAATAACGTTATCCCTAGAAATGTGTCAATGTGGTAACATATTACGATTTATGAGCTATTCTGATCTTTTCCATTATGTTGTGATTAGATTGTCCAGGTGATCTGCAGTTCGCGAGATGAGTGCTACCTAGTAACAACTGCAGTTTCCCACCTGTGCAAGTCTGTGTCACAGCTGTCTGTTGAGTACATTAGTACCCTGAGCTATTATTTCCCCTGTTTCGAACAATTTCAGTACACTCTGTACCATATTTTGTACTTAGTCCCGTTTTTACAGCTGGAATTGAGTCTACTGGTCTGGCTCGTAATCGTGAGGTTGCGGGTTCGGGGGTCGAGCAACAGGCCCGAAGTTGTGTTCTTGGGCAAGGCACTTTACACGAATTTTCCTCACTTTACCCAGGTGGAAATGGGAAACTGGCCATAGACAGCGAAAGATCTTGTCAGTATGTAAGTGTTTTAGCGCCTATAAATGGCTGCTTGCACTGTATGCTTTCCAGGAAGCTGAGGTTGTTTCAGAATGCTCTTAGGTATGCTGGGGTAATAGTATAGATTGTGAAGCACCTAGAGCTGCTGTTGAGTGGGGATTTGCGCTATACAAATGTGAGGCAGCGTGGTGAAATCAGGCTCTTGTCAAAATAATCAAAGTGAAGAAACCTGCATTTTTCTGCAGGTTTAAGAATTTTTATCAAATGGTTGTTTTTTTTAAACTCAGAACCTTTCATGCCCATTAAAAAGTCATTTATGTGTGGATTTTTCTGAAAAACGTTTCTTAAAGGCACAAGAAATGTTGATTTTCAGTTACCACGGACTCTTAAGCTAAGCAAATAACTAATCTTTAGTGGCCATTTCCTCACTAATTTTACCTCTGAAAACAGGTGACCCCCACCTCCTTCTTTCTTAAATATCTCGACTTGTATTCAAGATAAATGGATATTTTTCATTCAAATAAAGACAAGTGTACAAGCTTTAAGATGATACCAATAACTCAACATGCCCAAAAATTGACGAGAGTCTGATTCCACCACGCTGTCTCACAATTGCTATCTATTATTGTTATTATTATTATTTTTAAAAAAACAACATTTCGACGCAATAACGGTCATTTAGAGCTCGGAAAAAGTAAGACAGACATGTAGAAACAACAGAGCAGAGAAAGAAAAGATGTAGTAGGGCCTACCTACCAGTGGCGCCCTCTAACCACCCGCGTTTTCAAAGTCATTGACGTCAAAACCGGAACATTTTAGTTAGTACAAGACAGCACTAAGCATGTTCAACCAGATAGGGTCGAGATGCTGAAATGTTTCTCTCGCCGGCTGATTGAGGAGGAAGATAGGGAGGCAGAGGCCAGTACTGTTGTGGAGAGTAAGATGTTTTTGGGAATACAAAAATGGAAGCGGAAAATCGGACATCCTTGCTGTAAAGAACAGAAGAAAGTTCAACCAGATACGCACAGGTACAATCAGTGGAAAGAACCTCGGCGACATTTTGGAGAAAGCAACGGAGCATCAATGGACATGTCCGGAATACAGGGATGTTGCTTCCTGAAACAAAGAACAATGAACAATGAACAATGAACAATGAACTAAGCACGTGGGTTGCTTACGTCATGGGTGTCCACAATCCCACAGCACTCAGCCCTGGAGGTAATGACAAAGTTCCGGTTGACTGCCAAGGTGTGACTAGGCGATGGTATGGCGTAAGAGACACAGAAGCCTCTGCAGGCGTTGGTGGTCACCTCAAAGGACACACAGCCAGGGATGGACACAGTACGAGTGTGCCCTGGGGGAAGAAACAAGAATCGAAAAAGGAACAAGGAGTTCTTTATTCATTTGTTTACATATTTTCCTTTCTTTGTTATTAACTCAAACTTACAGATTACATTATTATACCACGTGATTCCTTCTGGAGGTACAACAGACCATAAACTTTGTATTCATGCAAACTGGGCATAAGTAGTTATATCGTTATATATATTTAAAAAGGTTAACCTTCCTTTTCTCACTCCAATCACCATCTATCTATAACTATGGTTATCAGAAACTCCCTGACATTTCCATCTGAACCGAATGATTCGAAATCTTCCACCCCCTCTCCTCCTCCTCTTCTTCTTCTTCTTCTTCTTCTTCTTCTTCTTCTTCTTCTTCTTCTTCTTCTTCTTCTTCTTCCTCCTCATCCTCCTCCTCCTCCCTTTCTTAATCCCGCCTCCCTCATCCCATTTCAATCACATAATCAACTATCCATTTTCACGGCATCGCCGAAGATTCAGATCGACATTCCAAAATCCAAACCAAGAACGCAAACAATCTCCCACGCCCGCCTGCTGAAGTCGTGAACAAATTCTTCCCTTTCCCCAAAAGTAAATGCAATTAATGGAAATTATAGATGAGCCAAGGGAGGCTACTGTCCAGCTTTGATGGTCTCACGAGAAGGTTGTGTCCCCTCACGTTCTGGTGACAGAAATACGGCAGACGGTGTGAAACGAAATAGGTAGGCTTTTGCTTGCGTTTAAGAGTGCATTATTGATATCAGGCAATCGCAAGAGCCCATTAGTTCACTCGGGTGAATTGTGGGGCGGGGG
>NW_004797533.1:514801-516640 GCF_000002075.1 Aplysia californica
ATTGCTGCATTTTGATTCTTTTAAAACAAACAAAAAACAAAATGTTTTGACTCCACAATCGATACATTTAGAAGGCAGGCTTTGACCCTGCATGTCGGGGTCAACCTGGTCCGAGAGTGATCTATCTATCTGTCTATCTATCTATCTATCTATCTATCTATCTATTTAACTGTCTATCTATTGATCTATCTATCTATCTACCTATCTATCTATCTATCTATCTATCTATATATCTATCTGTCTGTCTGTCTATCTATCTATCTGTCTATCTATCTATCTATCTATCTATCTATCTATCTATCTATCTATCTATCTATCTTTCAAGATGGTAGCAAATACTCACCTACCAAGTGACACCCAGGGGCCTCCCATGAATGTCTTTGTGGAGTGACAGAAGGACAGAAGAGGACAACGATAGACAGAGCAAGCAGGTATCTCCGGCAGTTGCCAAATGATGAACGAGGCGACGAGATATCAGAGGCTGAATTGTGTCCGGTGGGTGCCGGCCAGGATGACGTCATGGCTAAAACTCTGTGGAAGAATGGGCGCTGAGCTTATTGACTGACGTCAACAGAATTGTTTGTTGCTGTTTCCACTCTCGCCTGTCCGCGTTAAAAGAAAAATAATGTCGTTTATTTATCAACGAAACTTTGCATCCTGCCACTTTTGCAGATCAGGTATCAAAGAAAATTCATTTAAAAACTGATGAAGCAGTATTTTTTTAAACGTATTTGGGCCCTTTATTAAACACAGCCCGTTGGGTACATACATAGAATCTACTACTATATTAAGAGACAGCTAAACAAAACTGTCTCTACATCCATAAAAGGTTGTGGATTTCCCCCCAAGACTCACTCTTCCTTTGAACTTTGCTTCGTAGGTACGCAATAATAAAGTATCATGTTCATAGAAAATATATAAACTTTTTATGTTTTAGGTGTATGCTGCAAATCATCTATCATTTTTGGACCCACTTTAGGCTAACATTAACAAAAATATGTTGGAGTCTTGGTTGGCAGTGATCTTCATTAATGGGCTTTTAGATTTTGAAGGTTATTAATTCAACTAAAATTTATTAGACCTGCATGCAAAGACCCGAGAATGTGAAACAGGGCGATTTCTTTTATCTTGTGGAAACCGCGAAAGTTATAGCTGGTCCACTTTCATTTGATCGCGGTGAAAACAAAATAAAATAAAACCAATCTCTTCAATCTTCTCAGGTTTTGCATACGGGTCTAAACGTTGGATGACCAACATAATCTAAAAGCTCATTTGTAAAGGCCACTACAAACTAACGTTCCGACACGTTTTATGTGATGTAAGCCTAAAGCAAGTAAAAAAAATAATTGAGGATTTACAGCATACACCTAAAACATTTAAACGTTGACATGACATTATTTTCTTCAACGCCACAGTGGCGGTGCCACTGACTGAAGTGTCTCTAGGCCATTCCCAAAGCGGGGACATTTCTCGTTCTAATGCGCAGTAGAATTGTAAATGGGCTGATCCAACAATGTCATGGTCATAACTGTGCCTGAACCACAACAGGGAACTGCTGCTTTTTAATTCCTAATCCTTACTGTCGTCATTTTCCTCTACTTCTTTTGTATGTTTGTCACACTCTTGTGACCCGCTATTTCCGGGGTGACTTGATAGTCGAAGTAGACTTTGTGCTGTTGAAGCCAGAGAGGTGAGCAGAGTAAGTCTGATTCCCTGTAAGGACTTCTTTGTTGACATCCACCCCTTGGCGCTCATATGATCTTATGCAGTTGCGAGTGCCGTAAAACATCTACTAAAACAAAAAACAGACAAATAGAATATAGGGGAGAGGGGTCGGGG
>NW_004797533.1:516769-522383 GCF_000002075.1 Aplysia californica
CCCCCCCCCCCTTTTCCCTTTTATCACCAGAAATGATGAAAAAAGGAGTTTGAGTCAATGGTGTGTGTCGATGAGGGGGAAAAGGGGGTGGGTGCGTGCGTGTATGTTGAAAACAATGTTGTCAATAGGAAATATATTATATAAGAAATAACATGCTGCTGTATGCAATAAACACAAACACTGTTCTAATGCAAACTGCTTTAATGTTGTTGTTTTTGTTTTTGTTTTTTAGGGGGGGGGGGATTCTTTTGTCCCTTGCCCATTTCTATGAGATTGACGCCATCTGATTTGTAGTGATCATAGTGTCCAATAGTTTATTTCGTACATAATTTTTATAACGTGTAAATGTCACATACATAGATTCAAGTAGTGTAAGTAAAGAGAAGCACATCCACTAAATAACAGCCATACTATGCAGGGGAAAAGCAAATCTGATAGACAGAATCAAAACAAGGCAAAAAGAAAGTAAGACCTTCTGGCGGCGTCCTCCTACCACCTACGCCAATTTTTTGATCAGCGAAGGTATTACGCAAACATGTCAAATGCATCACATTAAATCATATTGTTATTATGATCCGTCATAAACATTAAAAACATCATAATATACATACGGTTCATAATACTCACAGGATGAGAATCTTGTCAAATGACGTAAAAAAGACAGCAACAAAAAATCATCAAACAACAAATAGCCAAAAATAAGAGGAAAAACTCAGCGTCGAATACATACTCACTCCTTGTCGCTGGTCCGTGTGGCACAGCAAAGCACAGCGCACGTGCCATTGATCGTGGCGTCGAGGCAACACGTCGTCCTAGCAGGGAGACCACGGACTCTCAGGTCTGGTATCCGCCTGGCCCCGCGCGCAAGCCGCGCTCTGACACTGGATGGAACTGGAATTTCACGTCTCCCGACTGGAGACAAATACTCAACAAAGCCACCGTGCCCAACTGTTTACTGACCTTTGTTGTAGTAGTAGTAAGGAGAATTATTGGTCGCTTTTAAGCACAAGCGGGCTATCCCGGAAAATGCTGTTTTGAGATAATCGAAGGCAAAGTTTTACTTTTAGCCTCTTGTTCAGTAACTTTAAGTGACACGGAGATTTTCTCCAAAACCGAAAAAATTGACACACCAATGAAACCAAAATTCTCGCATAGGTAGGGCAATGCCCACTTTTGGTGCAGGTCAAGATAAATTTCTGGAACCCCCCGAAATCTGGGTTAGCCGTCTTTAAAAGCGACCAATTTAGAGGAGTCTAACGATCGAAGAGTAGAAACTCACGAAGGAAAGAGAATTTTAAAAAAAATTCTCTCGTTCTGCTTTTTCTCAGTATCCCACCAATCCACCCCATCCCCCCCTCCCCGCCCCCCCCCTTCTTTCTCCCTTTCTCTCTCTCCCTCTTATTTTCACCCCCTCTTTCCTTCTCCCCCCCCCACCCCCTCTCCATTTGATTCTCCCCCTCCCTCTGTCACTTTCTCTCCATCTCTGACTCTCTCCCTCTGTCTGTTTATATGTTTGCTTTCTGTCTGTCTTTCTGTCTGTTGTTCTGTCTGTCCTTCTGTCTATCTTTCTGTCTGTCTGTCTGCCTCCTGCCTCCTCGGTGTCTCTCCCCCCCCCCCCCCCCCCTTTCTCTTTCTCTCGCTTTTTCTCTTTCTTCTGCCCCCTTTTAAAATTGTCTTAGTCACGCCACCATTCATTATCTCTCTCATCAAATTATCACATTTTGTTCGCGCTCAGACACACAGCTACTTCACATGATTCAGTCTTCTTTTTTTGTTGTGCATGGGACTGAAATGAAATATCAGACTTCTTTTTGCGTTTCTGTTGCATTTGAGAAACGATCGTTTGAATAATACCCAAAAAAACCTTGATTCAGTTGTTTTAATATTGGGAAAGTCTTAGTAATTCATTGTATTTGTTGTACGATGCTGAAAAAGATGAAGTCTGATTACCCTGACTAAATGTGTAAATGCTGATTCATTTATGTTAGAGCAGACAGAAAAGAAGTATTTTGAAATGGAAGTCCTCCTTTATCATCATAGCAATACATGTAAAAATATAATTAATAGTAATGATAATGACAAATTTATTATGACTATGACTTTAATAATAATAATGATGATGATCCCCCTGGGTGAAGTGAGGAAAACGTGTGTATAATATAATATAATATATACACAGGGTTCGAAGTTAAGAGCTTTCGGCACCGAGCCCTACAGCTTAACCACTAGATTATTATCACAATTTGATGAACATCTGAAATAAAAATCAACGTTACATTTTTCTCTGATCCGTAAATACAAGTTAATAAAGTGTAATGATTCATAGGATGTACTCATGTGGCGTCGGTGGCCTAGTGGTTAGGCTCTCGGACTCGCAACCGTAAGGTCGTGGGTTCGAATCCCGTCAGGGACCCGACGTTGTGTCCTTGGGAAAGGCACTTTACACGAATTTTCCTCACTTCACCCAGGTGGGAATGGGTACTTGGCTATAGACAGCGAAAGATCTTGTCAGTTTGTTAGTGTTTGAGCGCTTAATCAGCTGCTTGCACTGTATGCTACCCGGGAAGCTGAGAATGTTTCGGAGTGTTCTATGGTCTGCTGGGGTAATAACATAGTGTAAAGCGCATAGAGCCTGCTGTTGAGCGGAGATATGCGCTATACAAATGCTATCTATTATTATTATTATTACTTTATATAATTCAATATACCCCCGCCCCCTCCAAACGCCCATTGTATTTAGTATTTGATTATTAACTTTGGTTTGAATTAGTGAAGACACATCTGTATTTATTCCGAACGTGCAGTATATGGCTGTCACAACAGAAACACACATGATTTTACACTGTTTTGCTGATCGTGGAAGTGCGTTTTTTCTGTTCTGTGGTCAGGGTTTATTTGGATAAACCAGGATCCCACCATTCCAGAATAGTATAATTTTATATCAACACTCGCTGCCGCTTGACACATTTTATGACCCAACCGACCTCTTGGTCTATAAAAAAGTAGGTCCAATAGGAAGGACGGGGTTACGGTGAATGGAGATTAATATAATTTCGTCTAAATTGGATCATTTCGAAATAAACCAACTTACATTCTGTCCAAGTGTCGGTATAATATTATCGTTCAGATAATTATTGTTAACCAGCCTTTTTATCTGCTTTTGAAGAGGTGACAGCATAATCTAGAGTAATGCAGGTGGGCGGATTTTTCTCTCCCTCTTGCAAGGTTTCCGATTGCATTCTATTTCTGAGTCAAGCAATATAAAACATCGTCTTTTGCCAATTTGATGATGTGGGTGGAATAAAAGAACCTTTCGTCGATCCTCCAAACACAAGTACAAAGGGTAGGGATTAAGGATACACGGTGTATGTGTGAATGGATGAATCTCGCAACGCCCCACTATGCAATAGATATGCTTGTTTTGTGTGTGGTAGCGTCGTAGGACACGCACTGACGCGGATTTATAAGAAGTGCGAGAGTAAATCAAGTTTCAACTTTCCTGTTAACGACACAGCTATCAAAAGAAGTAATAACATCATTCTTTTCTTTTCTTTTTCTATATAACTCTAATGCTTGCATTCAGAAGCCAGATAATTAATATTCGTCTTCGCACTGTTTGTCATCCATCCTATTGTCGTTTTTTTCCAGATCTCTTTTCAGTAAGTCGTACGGTGGGCACTAATAACGTGCGCCTGTAACATGTGTTGCCGACTCCATCTTGTATATATATATGCCAAAAACAACTTGCTTCTCATCCTCATTCATTGCGATTCCTCAGCTGGATAGAAGGTAAAACCGGAAACCGTTTCGACTGCTTTAGCCTTTAAAAAAATATGATATTTCATTTTTTGGGGGGGTAGGATATTCGCCGATATAGTATGAGTAATATAGCCTACCCGCTGGTCAAACTCACCAAGTTCATGATAAACATTTGTAGAATGTGACTTTGCCTAGTCAGTGTTTTCCTTTTCATATTTTAAAATAAGTTTCTAGTCATTTAGGGCTATCTGCTGGAAACACTAGAGCTAACAACGCTTGTCAGTTAAATAAATGTCCACGGTGATCATCGTGACGGAGAGTGATATTGACAAGCTGTCATTGAGTGAAGGTTTG
Organism: Aplysia californica; assembly: GCF_000002075.1. Classification (NCBI taxonomy): domain Eukaryota; kingdom Metazoa; phylum Mollusca; class Gastropoda; order Aplysiida; family Aplysiidae; genus Aplysia; species Aplysia californica. Next base: position 520,883 of record NW_004797533.1, read on the forward strand.
CTAAGAAGGCAAAACCTCTTGATTTCTACTTTGATTTGTTTGTGCTTAGCTTTTCTTTTTTGGAAAGAAAAAAAGGATAGGTGGAAAAAAAAAGGGGGGGGGGACATAAGAAATATATTATTATTATCTGGCTTTAATTAAAACAATCTGTTTACATTTGAAGACTTTCTTTTGATCTTTCGAGGTCCCCATGCCGCCGAAATTAGACGGTTATGCACAATTAGAAAGCTTCGGTAGGTAGGATTTCAGTATGTAAGAAATGGAGCATGCACTGCATCGATGGCATAGAGCGTAAATTCATATTTAATCATGTCAGACTATCTATTTTGAGTTTACAGACAGTTTTCTGATATCAATCTATTATTATCATTATTATTATTATTTGACAGAAAAGGAAATCAGAAACATGATGGGTCTTTCTCGAGCAATTCTTGCACTGTTGGTATTGACGTGCGCCGTGCATGGAGGGATCGTAAAGCGGGTGAGTACATTAACCTTGATATACTCATCTTTTAAATGAAATGTTTGTGTGTGTTCTTGTCAAGGCTCTTTTGGGGAAAAAACATCCTTAATAATAATAAATAATAAATAGCATTTGTATAGCGCATGTCCCCACTCGAAAGCAAGCTCTATGCGCTTTACACTATATTATTACCCCAGCAGACCATAGAACACTCAGAAACATTCTCAGCTTCCCGGGAAGCATGCAGTGCAAGCAGCTGGTTAAGCGCTCAAACACTAACAAACTGACAAGATCTTTCACTGTCTATAGCTGGGTACTCATTCCCACCTGGGTGAAGTGGGGAAAATTCGTGTAAAGTGCCTTTCCAAAGGACACAACGTCGGGCCCGCGGCTCGAACCCCCGAACCCGCAACCTCACGATTACGAGTTCAGTAGCCTAACTACTAGGCCACCGACGCCACCAACATAATCTATCTTCGTTCAGAAGATTAGCCAACTATGCAGAAAAAACGGTCAACACAGTTATTACAGTTAACTTTTGCAGATTTCAACCCTATTTACCAAGCATCTTACCGGCTGTTTTAACTGATATGCAGAAGCCAAACCCTCACTTATAGATGCTATAGTATATCCACTAGTCGGTAGATGACAATATCGTGCTCCCCAAAGACCTTCAGCTATTGCACGCAGTAATGAGCCTAGACAGCATCTCAGTATGTGTCTGTGGGGTATTGGCTGCTTGTTCTGAATGCTTCCAGGGAAGCCAAAATCTGTTCCCAAGTGATCTTGGTTGTGCTGGGGAAATGGAACATTATGTAGTAGTTGTAAAGCGCATACGCATTCTGTAGAGCATGATTGGGCGTTATTTTGATGAAATTACTAGTATTATTGTTATTGTAGTTGGTGTTATTGTAGTTGCTGGTATTGCTGTTGTCATAGTTGTTGTTGTTGTTGGTGGTGGTGGTGTTGTTGTTGTTACTTTTACTATTATTATTATTATTGCTGTTGTTGTTATTATTGTTGTTATTATTATTATTA
>NW_004797533.1:524622-527181 GCF_000002075.1 Aplysia californica
CATGAACTCAAAAACACTATCAAAATGTGTGATAAGCAAATGTGACAATGGGATCATGATCACTTGTTTCTGAAAATGGAATTGTATGTTTATGCCTGTGTGTATGTCAGAGAGTGTCTGTGTGAGTATATGTGTGTATATTTATCAAGTTTGTGTTTGTGTTTGTGTGCGTTTGTGTGTGTGTGTGTGTGTGTGTGTGTGTGTGTGTGTCTTTGTAAAACACCAAAAACGATGTGTTTTAATTACTTTAATGTTGTGCAATGCGATACAGATGACCCGATTGTAATAACTGAAGCAACTGGACCAACTGGAGCAACTGAAGCAACGGAACCAACTGTGCCAGTTGAGCAAACGGAACCAGCAGGTCCGACAGAAGCACCTGCAGCAACAGAAGCACCTGAAGCAACAGAAGCACCTGAAGCAACAGAAGCACCTGAAGCAACAGAAGCACCAACAGAAGCACCAACAGAAGCACCTGAAGCAACAGAAGCACCTGATCCAACAGAAGCACCTGAAGCAACAGAAGCACCTGAAGCAACAGAAGCACCTGAAGCAACAGAAGCACCTGAAGAAACAGAAGCACCTGAAGAAACAGAAGCACCTGAAGAAACAGAAGCACCTGAAGCAACAGAAGCACCTGAAGCAACAGAAGCTGCTGATCCAACAGAGCCAACTGCCCCAATCACGCGAGGCCCTGCATGCCCAGAAGCTGCCTTGACTACTTGTGGACCAGGCGAAAAAATCATGGAAATGTAAGTGGACAGCATGTTATTTCACCCTATCCGTACGCCCCTCTGAGCTCATTTTGTACCCATGGGGTTGTGTTCTTCACGTTTTAGAATACTTCTAGTAGTAAGTACGAGGATCTATGTGAAACTTTCAGTATTTCTAAAAAAAATAAATTTTGGCAGACTGCTATGCAAAGCGTACGGATCAGATTAACGAGTAAATTTCCTCTTTGAAAGTAGTGGCACAGAATTCCCCATGTCGTATGGATATGATAGTAAAACACGACGTACGGATTTCACCACGATGCCTCACATATGTTTTTCAGCATTACTGACACAGCAATAGTCGTAAAGGCACCAGCCAGGACCTTGCATTGATAAATGATTTGGATAGTGTTTGTTGCTGGCTTTATCATATTCTGTTTCTGAGCACTTTACGCAACAGAACACTGAAATATTTTGGGCGGCCCCGCACGACCAAGCTCTATGGGCGAACCAAGCCTCATCATCATCATCATCATCATCATCATCATCATCATCATCATCATCATCATCATCATCATCATCATCATCATCATCAATGTCTCCCTGCAAATTACGATTTCAACACGTAATGAAAGCTCAAAGTGGGTCAAAGGAATAATGGGGGATTTACAACATACAGCTGAAACATCAAAAACTTGACATGTTTTTATCAACACTATATTTTAACGCATGTCTAAAACGGGCTGCCCACTAAAGCTGGATCGGGCCGATCGCCCGACTCGGTCGCCTGAAACACGTTTGATTTTGAGGCGACCCAGTCATCCTATCCGTAGTGGGCACCCCATTTTAAGAGACACGGTCCAACGCGCAGGTTTACGCGGTCCTACTAATTGCCGCCCGGAACCGTCTGGAGCCAGCTGTAGACTTTTTTTGCTTAAATTATTTTGCCTTATAATTTTTTAAGTAATTTTTTGTTTGATAATTGCCGTCCGGAGCCGTCCGTAGACTTATTTTCTAATTATTTTTGCCTTGCAATTTTAAAAGTAGTTTTTAGTTTGTTAACAAAACTGGCCTAATAATAGCATAATCAATTGAATGCCTATTAGTAAGAGACCATATGAGTGCTGCTTTCCAGACGGCTTCGGACGGCTTCGGACGGCTCCGGACAGCTCCGGACGGCAATTAGTAGGACCCGGTTTAGGTGGAGATGTCTAGACAGTCGTGGGATGAAATCTGCAAGCTTACACTGAAATATGGGGGAAGGGCAGCGTGTTACTGTCTCAAAGCGAGCATTTTGAAGGCTATATTTACAGTAATTATTTATTTTAGTGATCCTGTGTATGCACCCAGAGAGTGGTTTTCAATATAGGGCCCAAATAAAGCATGCAACGTTTTGCACTCACTACATCTATCCACAGAGCCTTGGATGGCGACCCGTGTCCTATCTATGATTGTGTTCCTTCACACACAGCCTGCCCACCTGTGGCGATGCCGGGCTGTGCACCGGGAGGCCGAATTGTAGAAAGGTGAGTAAAAGGGGCCCTGTTTACCCCTTTTTTTCCTTTTTCTCTATTACATTTAACACGTAAAAATGGTTTGATTAGTTTCCTCGTCAAAAGATATGATGGAATGACATGTGAGTAAAAGGGGGCTTTCTTTTTTTTGAGTCCGTTCTTTGTTGTTGTTGCTATTTTCTCTATGAGATTGAAAAATTAGTTCCCCCGTCAAAAGATACGATAGCATGGCTTTTTGTTAATAAAGCAGAATATATGTATATTATATAAGCACACACATGCACACACACACACACACACACACACACACACACACACACACACACACACAC
>NW_004797533.1:528419-533419 GCF_000002075.1 Aplysia californica
CGGGCATGTACCCGCCATTTCCTCATAAAGTCAGTATTTTTTTTTTATCGGCTGTTTTCTCAAAATGCGACTTTCCTCTATACTTTTTTGAATAACTACACCATTTTTCATTCAATCTTCATGAGATTTTCACAAAATAAAGAGAAGAGGTAATACTAAATATTCGTCTGTTGAATTTTTGATATATGCAATAGATTTTTGTTGGTGGTGTCTGGAGTGTGGATTTTCACGGATTTTTCGCAAACTTGAAAGCTACCTCAGGAAAAAATTCATTAAAAAGTTTCTAATTCGATTAGGAAAAAAACAACAGACAAGTTTTTAGATCTAATGTTTGTAAACACGCATGCAAAAAAACCCAATCAATTTCCATTTGCGATAAGTGCGATATTCATTACGTAAGACATATCAATAAAATCCAATATGGCGGCGTATCCATGGAAACAATTTTTTTTTCTCAAATTTGATTGCAGATCTTAGGACTCCTTACTATGCTTGTTATATGTGTGAAATTTGGTAATATTCGGTCCAGTAATAAGCGAGATAGCCTCCAGGTGTAAACCCCCCCCCCCCCTTTAAGGCCAACTTGTCACAGAGAGACCTAATTTGTGTTTTCTCACAAAGCGAGAGTTATCACTAAAAGGCATGTTTCCAAGTACAGTGGCGTCGGTAGTCTAGTGGTTAGGCTACCGGACTCGTAATCGTGGGGTTGCAGGTTGGGGGGTACGAGCCGCCGGCCCGACGTTGTGTCCTTGGGAAAGACAGTTTACACGAATTTTCCCCACTTCACCCAGGTGAAAATGGGTACTCGGCTATAGACAGTGAAAGATCTTGTCAGTTTGTTAGTGTTTGAGCGCTTAACCAGCTGCTTGCACTGTATGCTTCCCGGGAAGCTGAGAATGTTTCAGAGTATTCTATGGTCTGCTGGAGTAATAATGTAGTGTAAAGCACATAGAGCTTGCTTTCGAGTGGGGACATCCGCTATACAAATGCTATTATTATTATTATTATTATCATCATCATCATCATCATCATCATCATTATCACTTTTTCATCATTATTATCATTTTTTCATCATCATTATCATTTTTTCATCATCATTATCATTTTTATTTTATCTCTTTAATTAATAATTCTATTTCATTATTATAACTTTTATGTACTAGCAGTACATATTTAGAATGACAGAGAAAGTCATTAATGAACATTGCCATGTACATTGACATCATCAACATTCTACCATCACAGTAATGACGACCCCTGCCCAGAGTACGATTGTATTCTAATCGGTTGCGATGCTGGAAACCCGCCTCAATGCTTGTTTGGGGATCTGATGACGGAGTAAGAAAATTTGCATTAATTATGATAGATTCTAATATTTTTTTCGTTAAATTTTAATGTTTGTGTTTGGTGTTATATTCTAGGTTTCTCAAGATCCTACTTTCTTATTTTCTGTAAAAAAAAAAAAAAAAAAAAAAGAATTGAAAATTATGGATGCTGTATTAAACAAATTAGTTAGAACAAGATTAGAAATAATAAACACTCGTGTGCCTCTTTTTCGACTTTTAAAGTGCAAGGAACTAAGACAATATTATTATATTATTACATAGTACTATTTCAGAATGATCAGTAGTCGAAAAAAGTATGTAGGCTTGCTTGAAAAAAAAATACAGCTATTTTAACTTTATAGAAGTAAGCATGTATTTCTATAATATAATATTATATATCTATCTATCTATCTATCTATCTATCTATCTATCTATCTATCTATCTATCTATCTATCTATATATATACATATATATATATATGTGTGTGTGTGTGTATATATAATAAATATATTTTAATATATAATATATTATATATATATATATATATATATATATATATATATATATATATAAATTATATATACACAATATAAAATGATATTTACTTATACGTAGTATAGATATCGTATGCCACGAAAATCTGATCACCTCCCAAAAGCTATAACAGCAATATAATGTTTGAACAACGGTTTAACTCCTCTTTTTCACAGAGTGGACGACCGAGGCTGCCTTTCATACAGATGTGAAAATGTAAGTAGGACATGTAGTTATACCAAGCTCAGGCCATTTCATGATTTTGTTTATTGAAAAATCGTTTCTTAGCTTCAAAGTATGGTATTTTTTTCCGTTTTCTCCTCCCCTTGTTTTCTCTATCTATCTATCTATCTATCTATCTATCTATCTATCTATCTATCTATCTATCTCCACGTCCTGGCCTATCTAGGCCTGCATTGGCTGCGTGGGGTGCAACATCCCACAGGCATACAGAGATAACAAATAAATGAGAGGTAGTGGAGTCAAATCAGGCTCCTGTCAAAATAATCAACGTTATGAAACTGGCATTTTTCTGCAGCTTTGTGATTTTTTTTTGGGGTCTCAACACCTTTTATACCCATTAAAGATCACATTTCTGTGTGGATTTTACTGAAAGACGTTGTGTAAAGGCACAAAATATAATTTTGTAACTTTTCAGTTTCCACTGACTCTCAAGCTAAGGAAATTACTAATCTTTGGCAGCCATTTTCTCACTAATTTTACATCTGAAACCAAGTGAAACCCACCTCCTTCATTCGAAAATAACTCGACTTGTATTCAAGATAAAAGGTCATTTAAAAAAAATTAAAAGCAAGTCAAATGAACAAGCTTTAAGATGATACCAGTGACTCTACTTGCTCCAAAACTGACGAGTGCCTGATTCCATCACGTCTTGACACAAAAGACTTCCCAACTCGGTAGTCAAATCCAACCATTTTGGGTTGTTGTTTTTGTTCTTTTTCTCTTACACTTGTTGAAAACTTTACCATGAACTTTTGGACCGTCTGTACTGTAACATCCTCGTTTCTTTTCTACATGACAGGGCTGCCCCGATAACCCACCAGAGTGTGCGGAAGGAGAAGAACTGATTATCAAGTAAGTTTTTATTTGGTCGCTTTTAAGGACAAGCGGGCTAACCCAGAATTGGGGTGTTTCCTGCAATCTTCACCTTACTATAACTGGTCACTTTTAAGGATAAGATGGCTAACCCAGAATTCGAGTGTTTCTAGCAATCTTGACCTACACCAAAATTGGGCATTGCCCTACCTATAGGAGAAGATTGGTTTCATTGGTGTGTAAATTTGTTAAGTTTTCGAGAAAACTTTCCTTGTCTTTTAAATAAACTGAACAAGGGTCTAAAACTTTACCTACGATTATCTCAAGACAGCATTTTTCGTGATAGCCCCCTTGTGCATAAAGGCGACCATTTATTTGAGTGGATCGTCTTAAGTGTGTTAAGGTTTCACTGTTGTTGAACATTACAAATATCAGCACAGCAGATGTGGAAAGATGTGAGAGCAATATTATTAACATTCTGACAGTATCTAAAGGGCAACTGCGTCTAATGCAAATATGTCTCCAAAATAGTTTCGTGTAGCATAAACATTGTCTGGGAGGCAAAGGCAATAGAGCGCCAGGTCTTGGAACTACTGGGGGAGGTCAAGATTATAAAGCTATTCAATTTCAGTGCTCTAAGAGAGGTAATATTGAAGATACGACTTATTTAGTCGTTCTAAAAAAATTCTCATTTCTTAAAGTCACTTTCTACTGAAATTCTTATTACTCAAACCAAATGTATAAATATGTATTTTTGTTTTCCTCTCAGCCCGGGTTGGCTCTGACAGGCACGGTCGAAGCCCATCTCATATATGAACTAAATGGTGTCGATAGGGACGTAAAATATGTACAAAACAATTAGGAGATGTGGTTTTCTTTTAGTACTTAGAATTGACTTTGCCCAGCTAAAATACTTTGTATGTCATACTATCATTTAACTTACTGTTTCGTTTTCTTCTTTAATGCAGTTTGCTATCGTTGATATAAATTCTGAAAGTAGATAACAGACGATTCGAAAACGAAACTATTTCTCTGCAACCGATATCACGTCAAAAATATTAAAGAAATCAACCAGTTCAATATATTTTCATACACATGTCAAACATAAAATGATGTCAACTTCTATTCCTCAGTGGCCCAGATCCATGCTTTGATTTCTATTGTAGAGATATCGTCACCACCAAAGGGTAAGAAAATGGAAAGCACAGCATATTTTTGCTTGTTTTTGTTTGTTTGTTCACTTCCGTGTCTGTTTCATTGGTTTCAAGGTCGTTTTCGCATTCATTGTAAACAACAAAAAAAAGCAAAAATGAAATAGGATAAAGAGGAACATAATTTACTGAATTTCCCTAAAATGAAATTCAATCAATGGTTTAAAAAGTATGATATTGCAAGTGTTTAAAAAGTATGATATTGCAAGTGTTTAAAAAGTATGATATTGCAAGGGTTTAAAAAGTATGATATTGCATGGGTTTACCTCTCCACGCTGTATGCTATTTAAGAGGCAGGACCTGAATCCCAAGATTTTTTTGTTTCTGTTTTTTTTTCTTCAGATATGTGTTACTGGTATTGAAAACTTTTCAAACGACCCACGTTTACCAGCGCCTTGATTTAGATCCGAACCTTGGTCATCCTTACCATAGTACATCACAAATGGCGTTAACTGAGATATCGTTGCGCTCAAGTGTTACTGTCAGATTGTAAGAAAATGATGATGCGATCATTTATTGTTTCCCCTTTTTTATTTTCTCCTTTTCCTTGCCTTATTGCATGCTTTTTACTCCCCACGTAACCTAATGCAGCCCGGATGCAGTGAGAGCGGAGGAAATTTTGGATAACAGAAAAAATGATGTTGAGAAGAATGCGCGTAAGTAGATTTTTTATAGAAATTTGACTGAGCTCCCACGGCATTGATTCTCATCTGGCGCCTACTTCTTACCCTCTACCGGTCAGCTTTCATACCTTTTGGCAAGTAAACTAGAGTGAGTCTACCTTTGCACGTGAAGGTTGGCTTCAGAACAGAAGACTGCGTGGACGAAACCACTCGACCAGGGCACAGTGAGACGGAAAATACACTGCCATCC
>NW_004797533.1:538419-543488 GCF_000002075.1 Aplysia californica
AGTTGAATTAAACAGCATGGTAAAAGATTTGTCTGTGTTTCACCCTGTTCTTGGATTCTGAAAAAGCATTTCAGTAATCGAGAGAAAACAGTGTCAACATAATATTGAGCCAAACGTGAGAGTGTAAATTCAATCTTGACATACTCAAGGGACATAACTGGGAAAAAGGACCATTTTCATTTAATTCCCTCCCTTATTTAGGTCCTGCACCTTGGTTTTATTAATCTACCAGTAGCCTTTGTAATCTACATGAATGTTTATGTTCATCTTAAATCTATTTCCATAATGTGTCCCTTCACTTTCTATCACATGCCTGTAGGTACACATTTCGTGCCGGACCCATAGCAGAACATTAATATTTTCTCATTACTATGCACTCACTCAAACAATCGACTACATGAAAGAGCTAACACACACACTAATACTTTGTCTGAGACAGAGGTCATTTTTATCATCACCTATCTATTTTTAGTTCTTTTAAATTCATCGCATAAATAGACGAATGTCGCTGCAGCTGGTTAAATGCAACGTTTATAAAGTACAATGCATCCTTTTTTTTAAAAGAGGGTCACTTGGTCACTTGGTAGGAGAATAGGCATAATTGCAAGCGACACAATGCCATAGCTGCTCCTCCCTCCTCTCCAGGATTCATGAAAGGGTCTGCCTGCTGATCGTGCCAGTAACAGCTGGTTGGATATTCTTCTGGCTTTTCTTCGCAGGTTGAAGTCTCTCCCCGACCCTTTAGAGACACCAGCTTCCTTTAGTTTATCTTTAAGGGGGGGGGGGGCTACACCCCCAAAATAAAAAATCGGCTCAAAATCATGGAATTTGAGTTGTAGGCATTTTTAGCTTCCTCAGCCTCTCCTACAACTATTTCATGGCATAATAACCCCCAAAAACCGAATTTTTTCCCGTACCGGGCATGTTTGTAACCGCCATTTCCTCATAAAGTCAGTATTTTATTTTTCTTTATCGGCCGTTTTCTCAAAATGCGACTTTCCTCTATACTTTTTTAAATAACTCCACCATTTTTCATCCATTCTTCATGAAATTTTCACAGAATAAAGAAAAGAGGTAAAACTAAAAATATGTCTGTTGAATTTTTGATATATGGAATAGATTTTTGTTGGTGGTGTCTGGAGTGTGGATTTTCACGGATTTTTCGCAAACTTGAATGCTACCTCAGGAAAAAATTCATTACAAATTTTCTAATTCGATTAGGAAAAAAACAACAGACAGATTTTTAGATCTAATGACTGTGAACACGCATGCAAAATAACAATCATTTTCCATGAGCGATAAGTGCGGTATTCATTACGTAAGACATGTCAATAAAATCCAATATGGCGGCGTATCCATGGAAACAAAACTTTTTTCTCAAATTTGATAGGAGATTTTAAGACTCCTTACTATGCTTGTTATATGTGTGAAATTTGGTAAAATTCGGTCCAGTAATAAGCGAGATAGCCTCCAGGTGTAGCCCCCCCCCCTTAAGAGGGTCATATGAAGGAAAATAACTCGGCCATCTTTTGACGAAAGTAGGTAAGTGTAAGAGTCTACCATCCTAATCAACACTTCTACATCATTAATGTCGATGAACTTTCAAATTTAACGTCCGTCTTCGATAACACTGTTTGGAATAATTTCAGTGAAACTTGGAATAAATAAAATTCGAACGGGGAACGTCAAATTTATCAATATGAAGAAAGCCAACCAACCTGTTCGATATAAATATTGCATTAAAAAACAAAAAATTCTTGTTAAAAATTTCAGTCACAGCTTGAGGGAAACTCAAAGCGTGGCTGCGTTTGCACTGAAGAACAAATGCACATACAAGTAATTGCCAAAAAAACTCAGGGAATATGGTGACTATTAGGGGCCCTCGTGGTCTAGAGGTTACCGTGTTCGCCTCTCATTCAATAAGTCCCGGGTAAGAAACCTGACAGTGACTGATTTTTTTCTTCTTTAATATCTTTTCCATTCACCTCCTTCACTACTCTCTAACCATGCTCTGTGGTTTGCTTTCATCTCCACTTTCTGCCCCCACCCCACCCACCCCTTTGCTCCTCCTCTGGGCTCTTCTTGCAGCCTTGCTACTGCTACTCCTTGGCTCCTTTTTACTGTTACTGTCTTTACAGTAGATATACTAAAACTACAACTTTGGAATTCCGCTGTACATTTTGTCAAAGAGAATGAGGCTTAAACTGTTGACTAAAAATGCATGTTATTCCATTTTAAAAACTGATATACAGCATAAAATACAGTATCCTGCTTGAAGTCCTATCTCCCTGTGGTGAGCAGGGGTTGAAAATGTGAATGACCATTTATCAGTTTCGATTCCCTTCCTCAGCCTTAATCTTTTTAGTTATAAAAGGGGTGGGAGTTCAGGATCAACCTTTCCGCACCTATGCCACAAGTATGACGTCACGGTTGGAGAATTCCATTACGCCCGTCTCTAGGCCCTGTTTGCACAGAAGTCACCCTCGATAAGCATATATCTAGCAATTGGGCTAAAGTTCTTATTATATTTAACTCTTGGTTTTCTGTACTCAACCGATCCTTGCTTTTGCGACCCAAAGTGTCATATTATATTATGCCCTTTTTGCACCTGTGTCAGTTTGACTGTACTATTGTCACAAGAAGCCTTTTTGTGACTGGGCCAACCCCGTGTCTCCTTGTGGTATACACTCAAGTTACAGTGAGTGAGGCATGGGGTTAAGTAAGTCCACAGACATAATAATATATAGAAAATGAATGCTAACTATACAAGATATACGGTATACAGGTAATGAAATTTAAAAATTATGTAAGTAGTAGCCGCTAACAAACAAAATTATATATTTGGGAGACCTATTTCACAATGTGGTAAGGGATGAATGCCACTATACCACCCTTAATTAAGTCATTTGAAAGATTTGATAGTAGGCCGCGTTTAAGCTTGGCCAGTCTAACCTAGAAACGTCTTTGGTGTAACTTGTCTTGTACCATTGTGTTGTCAGACATGTGTAGAAAAAAGACAAACATCATTACCACCAGGCCCCAGATCTGAGACAGACAGCGACGGTCATAGTTCCCCGTCCATTCCTTTGCTTGGATGCTCTAAAAAAAAAAAGAAAAGAAAAAAGAAGAAAAGAATCTGCCTTATCCTGATCTTTCACCGTCACCCATCCCATCTGTTTAGGCTCTCCAGGTAGATTGCTCTTTGTCTACCCTTCCTCATTTGTCATCAATTTTTCTAGTGAGAGCTTGTTGTTAGAGGCCTTTATGTCTATTCAAGTGTTCCAGAAACAACATTTGTCTTTCCCCGATACTTTTAAAAAAATCAAAGAGCGGCCCACGTGGGCTTCTTCTTCTAGTATTACCTCCTTTGGTTTCTCCTCTTTTCGAGATATTCTCAGTGGTCTCTTAAGAAACCACATTTCTGCTGCTTCTTCTTGGCCTCGCGATATTCTTGGTTGACGAAATATAGGATCCCCAGACGTCTCAAGGGCATTTAGGGTAACCACAGTCACCAGCCAGGTCGATCTACGCCTTCTGTATTTGCTTTAAAATAAATGTTCCCGGCCCACGCAACACACTTTTGTTTAGAGGGTAAGGGTTTACCAACGCATAATATAAGTTAACAAATAACCCACATAACTCCGGAGTCATTCTTATTAGTCATGCTTTCTGGTTTCATTTGAATCCAATTTGATTTCGTTCCATCCTCGTGTGTGTGTGTGTGTATGTGTGTGTGTATGTGTGTGTGTGTGTGTGTGTGTGTGTGTGTGTGTGTGTGTGTGTGTGTGTGTGTGTGTGTGTGTGTGTGTGTGATCAGGTGGCAGCCAGGGGAGTGTGGGGGGTATTCAATAGGCTCATTGAGCCCCATGTTAATGATACGCATGGATATCTATTAATAACTATATCTCCCCAGCTCTGCACTCGTGAAAATATTTTATTTCAGTCTTGCTTTCTCTCTCCATATATTTCTTTTGTTTCATCACCTTTGTAGCATATCATCATCTTTTTTTGAAAGAATATGTGGAACGTGTCGTAGCTGAGACAAATTAAGCTAAAACACATTATTATATATATTATATAATATATCTAATATATAATTAAATATATATAATATATTTATAATATATTTTATAATATTTTAATACTCATTTACTCTCCCCCAGTGCCGTCAGGTGCATAAGGCGGAGAGCAGTCGAAGCTACGCTTGCCTATCATAGCCACGTCCTCCAATTTTGGCAAATCCAGGTCCTGGGTGATTGCCTCATCTCTTCTTGTGCCTCTATAGCTTCCAGTTGGTCTTCCTCATTTTCTATTTCTAGTTAGTTTCCAATACCATGTTTGATAGGGCAATCTTGTCTGCGGCATCCTTAGAACATGTCCTGGATATCCCGATTTTCTTCTTTTAAAATATTATGGTTGTGATGATATCTCCAATTCTAGCTCTTTCCAACACTTTATTATTTGTTATAAATTCATTCCATTTTATAAGTAAAATTCTTCGTAAACATTGTGTTTGGAAGCTTTAAAATTTTCGTTGAATTGTTTTGTTTGTTTATCATATCTCTGATCCATACGTCAACACGGCCAGAATATTGCTAGACTATTATATTTTTTAAAATTTCGTCTTCAATGAAATGATCTTTGACTTCCATATAGTTTCTAATTTCCCAAAAGCGATCCATGCATTTTTAGGTCTTTGGTCGACATCGTCAAGGCAGTCAGCAGTTTTGGATAATAAGCTGCTAAGGTACTTCAATTTACTAATTTCTGCAAGGAGTTCTCCGTAAATATTGATGGATCAAATTTCTGATGATAGTCGTAGTACTTCTGCTATAGGTACATTTATTGCAAGGTCAACTTTTTCCTCAGCTTTGCAAGTTCGTTTGTTGTTCTTTTTTAAATTGCAGTTCATGTTCTGTGGTGTTCAATAAGCAGATGCCATCAACAAAAACTAAATCTCCCAAATATGTGCCATTTGTCCATCCAGTGCCTGTTCCAATGTCTTTGTTCAGTACAGGTGATGATATACAACAGCCTTATCTAACGCCAGTATACATATTATATTATAT
>NW_004797533.1:544366-547097 GCF_000002075.1 Aplysia californica
GGGAGGGGGAGGGCGTTGGTGAGAGAAAAGGTAATGAATAGTATGTTATGTTGTCTTTTGGAAAAGGAAAATGGAAACAGTTGTCGTTGACGGACCCAGTGCGATGAGCGCCATCATTGTATGTTGTATGTTGTTGTTGTTGTTGTTGTTGTTGTTGTTGTTGTTGTTGTTGTTGTTGTTGTTGTTGTTTTGGGGATTTTTGTTGTTGGTGGTGGTTTTTTGTTGTTGTTGTTTATTGATTTCATATTTAACAAGTACCACGGAAGAGAAAGCGAGTTCAGCACGTTAGGGACCTTTTGTGATCTTCGTAGACTTAATGCAATAAAATGTCGACAGTAGATAAATCTATGATGATATTAGAAAGGAGAGGGGAGGCGCCCTCTCACGTTAGAGCCCCATGGCTACTTTACATCTTCTGTTAGCTCATGTGTGTAAAAACCACCCTCACTGGGGGAAACGCTTTTTGATAGCTGTGCGTTTCGTTCAGATTAGTTTTGCCTCGTAAAGTTCCTGTTAGAACAAACTGTTTTCCCAACAGGATAGAAAGAAACTAGCCGGGACGAACGAAATGAAAACTCTGTTTGTTTTTATTTGTTCGTTTTTGTTTTTGTTTTTGTTTTGTTTTGTCTTATTTGGGAGGGGCTTTTTTAGGGGTGGGGGGTGGGGGTGGGGTGGAGGTGGAGGTGGGGTGGCAGAGCTGAAATGACCGAGATGATCTCATATGATATGGGTCTTATAGAGTTGATGAGATCACCTTGGTCATTTCAGCTCTGATGGAATCTGATTTATCATTCAGGATTTCATCTCGTTGTTACTTGTTATTGGAAGTGCTTAATTGTTTGCACCCCCTGTTAGGTCTGAGCCCGCCTCTCAAATGACGTAACTGTGTCGAATGGAGCGTAAAAGCACCTACATTTTAAATCTAAATCTTCTTCTAGAGGAAGGAGGCACTGAAAAATTTAGAACAGCTATTATGTGAACTGTTGAAGGTATTTTATTTTCTTTCCACAAAAAAATTGTTATCCGTATTATGATAACCGCTGTAGCCCCCCTCACAAAAAAAATAAAAAAATAAAAAAATAAAAAATGAAATAAAATAAAATAAAATAATAATAATAATTAAAATAAATAAATAGATAAATAAAGAAAAATTGTTGTCCGTATTAGGGTGACCGCTGTAGCCAGCCAAGCGGAGCTGGCCTTTGCGCCTTCTGTTTTATTCTATAATTCCCCACTTCTGTGGTCGACGTAACGCAGTTGACTGGAGCACCCTCGGCCACCCAGTTACACCCACCTGTTATATCCGTCCACCCGACACAGTAGGCTTACGACATCCCAGGCAGGAGGACGGGAACGTAATATTCCTTGCTGCGGAGTCAAGGTAAGCTGTTGTTGTTCTTTTTGCTGCTGAATGTTCTATTTCGCTCTTCGATTTGACGGAAAGTTTGCGTTGAATTTATTTACACTACAGTATATTTACACGGGGCTGCATGTTTATGATCTGGGAAGTTAACGGCGACTTAGATAATCATATCGCTTACATGAGAGATGCAGTTATCTGCTGTGTGGTTGATGTGCTGTGTTCTGCCCGTGTAGATCTAGTCGTCTCATTCTGTATTTATTTAGGACAAACACAGGGGTTTAATTATGGTGTTTTTTATTGGCTGTGCCACAGTTACCGGTGGAGAAATGAAACTTAACAGCCCTTTCACAAACACAGAGGAATAGAAAGTGGGGCCTGAACATTGACATTAGTTAAACTGAACTAGGAAGTTCGAACAGATGTTCATGAGTGAGTTAATTTGATGCATCGTTTCAATTGTTGGCGTGTTCTTTTTTCTTCACCACATGTCGCTATAGCGAGCTCATTTGACGTATTGTTTCTATTTTTGCAGCATTTTCCTTTTTTCTTCACCAATATGTCACTATATGTAGGCGCAGGACCCACTCTTACTTTCAGTGTATGGTGTGGTGTTTTTTTTTGTTTGTTATTGTTTGGGGGGGGGTGGGGGGGAGGTGTCAGCAAAAAAAAAGGATCATGTTTGTAAAGCGCATAGAGCAGGCTGTAGATAAAGTGTGGTTATACGCCGTATAAATTTAAATGCAGTTAGATCTATTACTTTTTATGAATAACTCCACTCAAACCAAACTATACAAAGCGTCACAGATCAAACCATGATAGCACTGCTCTGCGTCTCAGTCCCAGATAATCGTCAGAGAAGCGTATCCGACTCAGGTGAGGCGATAATATACATAATACATTCCGTGCACATTAGTTATGTATTCAAGGTACACGTATTTCCATCGGAGTCTCTGAAGTATTTTGCACCTGATTTAGAATTCGTGTTTTAGTTTGTGTTTGATCTGTGCACGCTATTTCTTGCCTGCCTGGGTGGTCCCATCCACGTCGAGTGGGCGTTTTGATAGTTTTTGGTGGGCGGTGGAGTGAACCCGGGAAGTAGTGAAAGGTGTTATTTAATACCCCGTTTGAAAATATTTTGTACGTGTAGATGCTTGCGGGCGGTACGACATTGGTAACCTTTTAATCAAACGTGGCAACAATGGGTGTAGCTTTAAAATAGCTGAAAACCATGGTTGGGTGTATGCTTTCTCAAATGCTGTTGACATTTTCGTCTTGATTTTCATGCAAGAGCACAGTAAGTCTAATGGTAATGAAATTACAATAATAATAACAAAATAATACTGATAATAACAATGATGATAATAATAG
>NW_004797533.1:553728-554908 GCF_000002075.1 Aplysia californica
ACACACACACACACACACACACACACACACACACACACACATACACACACTTTTTTTGGTAAGAGTGTCGCAACACTTGCAACACATAATACAGGTAATAATTATTATGAACCGATGATTGGAGGTATTACACGAGAGAGTTACAAATACAAAAAAACGAGGGAGGAGAGATAAAGGCAATATACGGTTGATGGGAAAGAAGGAGTAAACCACATCAGAGCAGAGTGCTCCGGTGTGGTTTACTCCTTCTTTGCTATCAAACATCTATCGTCCTTATCTCCCCTTCTTCTTTTTTATATTTGTTACTGGCTTGTAACACCTCTAATCTTCTGGCGGTCATATCACCTAATGCCGTAAAACCGCTACTAAAACAAAAATCCGCCAACCACCGGCCTCTATCTATCTTTGTCGTGTCCTCAGCCGAAGACAAAACCTTCACATCACAGCTGCAGCAGCTTGGCAGAAACTCTCCATGAAGACCCGCTCTTATCGCATTCAGCTGGACAACCCGAAACTTGACGTCGACACGTGAGTTCAATTGGATTATAATGTCACTAGCTGGGCCCCCTTTCGTTGAAAAGAATGATCGGTCCATTAACATCAACTGAAAGTCATTGGCTTACTATATTTACACCGAACTGGAATGGAGCAATAAATCCGGAGAGATGCAAACAATTAGAAGGTTTAGCTATAGCGATGTATAAATGTATCCTCTTTTCAGCTTTCGTGGTTGTACACTCCAGAATGTCAAAGGTGTGGAAACAGTGCGCACGGTATTGAAATGAAACCTCACTTGTTTACAATGGTCTCTTAGAAGACAAACTTTCCCAAGATAAGATCTAAACGAAGCTAATGAAAAACTGAAAATTAAACTACAGCGACTTCAGGCTCCTCAATAAAACTGTGCACCCTTTAAATAATTCTGAACTACCATTAATTTTTTTCAAATTCGAAAGTCAGTGGTTCGGAAGTATAATCAGTGACTGTCCGTTCAATACGAATGTGTGATGTACCTTATATCCTATTGTACAATCTGTCGTCCTTATTTCTCCTCCTTCTTTTTGTGTTTGTTACTCAATTGTAACACCTCTAATCTTGGGCACTTATATAGCCTAATTGACAGTGACAATGACAATGAAAATTTCTCTCTCTTTCTCTCTCTCTCTCTCTCTCTCTCTCT
>NW_004797533.1:555825-558304 GCF_000002075.1 Aplysia californica
AGAGAGAGAGAGAGAGAGAGAGAGAGAGAGAGAGAGAGAGAGAGAGAGAGAAATAATGATTTGTCGGATGGTTTGTTTGCTGGGAGGTACAGAAAAATATACACAGTGAAGAGAACATAATAAGAACAAGTGTAACTAGTGAACGAATGAATTAAATGATTTAATTACTGTCTGAAGGGAAGCAGCTTTCCCTATACCACACAAAGGGAATTTGGAAACATCATGTCATTTTGTGTATTGGGCTTAGCAGCTGTCGCTATACATTAAGCGCTAAGCGGATCAATAAAAATATGTATATATTTTACCTTGTGTTCAGGTTTATTATTGCTGAGTTGATAGCCAGCGCGACAAATTCTAATGTGGCATTTCATCTTAGATGGATTAATTAGTACATTAATGATGTATGGGTAGGGGGAAGGGGTGGATAGACCTCATTTGAGTACGTATTGTTCTGTGGCACTTGTTGGTCTGGGCACAGCAGCTGTAATTGCTAACTTAAGCATAGGTTTTAATATCTTAAAAGTTAGTGCGCTCGTCTCAGAAGCGGAAAGTCCGGGTTCGAGCCTAGGTTCGGACACGGATTTTTTTTCGCCCCCCTCCTGCCCAACCAGTAGTAATGGGCACCTGACTTCGAGTTGGGGAAGTAAACGCGGCGTGGAAAGGAACTGGCCACCCTACCACAAAATGCCGACGGCCCAGGAAGTTGTCTCACTAACAAGGCAATCCCCAATTTCCGGATCGGATACGGGAACAGCTTTTACTTTACCATCCTCACAGCTAGAGTCTAAGAGCTTTGTAGTTACCCTACTAGTTACCCCATTTCATTGCCCAAACCTTCTAATGTGATAATCATTGGAAGTGGAATATTAGCAAACCGTATAACTTCTCTTTGTTTCATTTTCTTAATGGCAGTCTGTAGTTCTGCTTTCCAGAACTTGTGGTCATTTTCATTCTTTTCTACAGGTTGTTGTTTGTTGTTGTTTTATTTTTTGGTTATTGTTTTTTTTCAACTTCCACCAAATTCTTCTCCTATTAATAAAGGCAATCGCAACACGTTGTTTCTTGTTCCTGAAAAACACAAATATTTTTTTTTTCAGTTTTTTTCTTTTGGTGGAAAAGGGGGGGGGGGTGGTGGTAAGTGTTTTACGGCGCTGGCAACTGCATAAGGTCATTATAATATGAGCGCGAGGGACACATTTAACATTTTCATTTGGTAGGAAATTTTCAATTTTGCCCCTGGTGGCAGCCGAAGACTACTCTTATCAATATGCTCAGAATACAAACACAGTTCAAAGTCGTGGGTGGTTGGTGGGTGCTCTTGTATGGTTTGCTCCTTCTTTCCTATCAAACATCTATCGTCTTTATCTCCTCTCCTTCTTTTTTTTGTGTTTGCTACTCCATTGTAACACCTCTAATCTTCGGCACTTGCAAAACCTAAAAATATTGTGTTGCAAAAAAAAAAAACACTTACCAAAAAAAACAAGTTCAAAGTCATATTGTTTTACAACGCAGTGGAATCAGGTGCTCGTCAATTATTGGGCATAGTATGGTGTTATTGGTAAAATCTTAAGCACAACCGACAGAAAAAACGGGAGGTGACTCGACAATAATTATTCATCCATCAATAGCGCGCCTTGATTTATGAATAATTATTTCCCCTTATTGAATAGTCAAGCCTTCCTCCATAAATCATTCTGGAAAAGGATTCCTTAATTCCCGCCACCCCCACTTACCCAAAAGGAGATAGAGGCAGCGGTAAAACCAATCATGAACAAAATTTAGTAATAATAAATATTTTGTTTGTTTTTGTTTTAGTAGAGGTTTTACGGCGCTCGCAACTGCGTAAGGTCATCATATGAGCGTCAATAATAATTATTTGTCAACTCTTAGAAGTTGGAACGTTAAATGGCAAGATGCCTCATTAATGGTTTTATTTTTATTTTCTTACATGATGCGACTAAAATAGTTCGATCTAGTTATAAAGCACACAGGGCGTGCTGTAAAGTATGTGCCTTTAAAATTGATTTGTAAATCCATAATAGGATCATGTTAAGCGCTTGGAGCATTGCATTAGTGGATATGCGCTATATAAAATTAAATGCAATCCATTATTATTATTATTATTATTTTTATTATTATTATTATTATTATTATTATTATTATTATTATTATTATTATTATTATTGTTGTTGTTTCTAATATTATTTAAATAATATTTTGTTTCTACATATGCTGTGTTTTTAAACTGAGCTGGTGAACTGTCCCAAGAGGTGGGGAGGGGGTGTGGGGATTTTATGTGCGCTTTTAAGAGTACTTCAAAAGTGTGTTAAATAAACGATCTAAAAAAAGAAAGATAGGAGTCAGCAGTCTAAATTAATGCTATGCGTATGGTGTTGTCAGGTAAATCAAATAAAGGAATTTTTTCGAAGTGATTTTTAAAAGCACCGAATAATAATGATAATCATAATAATAATAATAA
>NW_004797533.1:558954-560914 GCF_000002075.1 Aplysia californica
ATAATAATAATAGTAATAAAAATACTACTACTACTACTACTAATAATAATAATAATGATAATAATCATCATCATCATCATCATCATCATCATCACAACAACAACAACTCAACAACAACGACAACAACGACAACAACAACAACAACAACAAGTACCGGATTTTTGAAAAGACAACAACCAATAGAGGAAAGCCTTACTTTATTCGTAAAGAACGCCGTA
This sequence comes from Aplysia californica, assembly GCF_000002075.1. NCBI lineage: Eukaryota > Metazoa > Mollusca > Gastropoda > Aplysiida > Aplysiidae > Aplysia > Aplysia californica. Next base: position 559,173 of record NW_004797533.1, read on the forward strand.
CCCCCACATTACAACAAACGTCTGCTCAAGTTTGGACTTGTCCAAGTCCTACTTCCACCCCCACGTAGTGAGCTAGGGACAACAAGCAGGCTTTCAGAATCTGAAAATTATCATTTATTTCAAAAGACTGCAATTGGCAAACAGAAGAGGTGTGTCTTTAACTAAGGTCCTGGGAACAAGGAGTTTCAAATTTTAGGACACAAAACTGAAAAACTTCTCTCACCAAAAATCATAACTTTATTCTTGGGGGTCTGAATTCCGTAGCGTCAGTGAATGACCGTACCTGGCGGGATGGAACATACGGTGTTAAAAGCTCCAGACAGATATTATAACTACTCTCTTCCATTTCCATAACTGCGAAGTTTGCTGCTTGACAAAGGTGCATAGCTCATTTTAATTTTTTACTTTTTTGCGTTTTTTAGGGGGGGGGGGGGGCTGGTTTGGTGAATGAAACTACTCATGTAGCACTAACTGCAAAAATAGCGTTAATTAAATCGGAGCTTTTGCAGATTGTTCCAAAGTATGCGTTTCTCTTTTCGAAGTCGGGGATAATATTTTGAACGACAAAAACGTAATTTGGGAAACAGAGCTCACATACAAAAGCAAAAGAAAAAGCACAATATTCCTCCTAATCTTCACCAGACCGAACACTGATTCAAGGCGAATAGAATTTTTGAACTGTAGAACAGGGTAGTATGCAAGATTTCATGCCTTTTTTGTTCTTTAAAAACTGCCAACACATATTAACTGGTTTATAGAGTAAGATGCCTTTTGCTTGTGAGTATGTCTGACTATTAGCATCGTGTGAAGTCATAAAATCCTCACAAAATCTGCTTTTTATTTAGAAACAGATGTTAAAATATAAACTTTTTAGGGATCTTCTTTTTCCAGTTTTTTTTTTCCATTTTCACTTTTACTCAGAGTTTCAACGCGTTTAGTAGCTAACTATTTATCATAAAGCTTGCTGTTAATTAATGACACCATTCACATTCTTATAAAACTGTTCGAGTCTAATACGAGAACTTGTTGAAGTTTCATTCGGCTTTCCTGGGAGGAAGGTAAGTGAACGTTAATTCTCTAACTGCCACGATGGTTAAAATTGTCTCGTATTTCTCCGAATGCACCGACAACTCGAAGGTTCAGTAACATTTATTATTTCACCCTCAGCGTAGGGGAAACTTTGTAATCTCAGTTTAAAACTGAAAAACCTGTTAAAATACCAAATTATGTAAAATCCGTTTTTATTTGTTACTTGACATGTATCATGACTGTCACCCCGACGCATTGTTTTTCACATCATAAAAAAAAAAAATTGATTTGTCTTATTTTTTGTCTATTTCGTTCTAACTTTCTGGAAATTTGCTCTTTCTTTACTGAATATTCTTCCCCTTAAGGAAAGTCCAAGCTACACCAACTTCAAACCACTGAGTTATTTGCCACGAGCCATTTTGAGAGCATCTTTCTCAAATCACCCGGTGGACACAGCAAAAGAAACATGGCGAGTTTTCCCAGCTCACTTGCTGCACTGTTGGTGCTGTCTGGAGGAATCCTGGCGATGGTAGGTAGATCTAGGTCTCAGAAATAATGCAAGTGTTAGGAGTTTCACTTTCAAAAAAAATCTAAGAGAAAATTTAATTTAAATGTAGGAGAAGAAAAACGACCTGAAGTGATTGATAGATTGAGAACATTTCTCTTACTACGCTCCTCTTCTCTCTCTCTCTCTCTCTCTCTCTCTCTCTCTC
>NW_004797533.1:562877-564080 GCF_000002075.1 Aplysia californica
GTGCTAGTGTTCATGTTGTATGTGTGTGTGTGTGTTTGTGTTTGTGTGTGTGTGTGTTTTTGTACGTGTGTATGTGTGTGTGTTTGTGTATATGTATGTGTGTGTGTGTGTGTTTGTGTATGTGTGTGTGTGTGTGTGTGTGTGCGTGCGTGTGTGTGTTTGTGTGTGTGCGTGCGTGTGTGTGTTTGTGTGTGTGTGTGTGTGTGTGCGTGCTTGACGAGGGGGGGTGTTAATGTATGTGCATATTTGTATGTTTTTGTGTGTTAGTGTGGGTATTGAGCAGTGGCGGTGGGTAGTGAAGGGCTCACGTGCTTGAGCCCCTACCCCCTCCCCACCCACTGCCCCCAACTCTATCCCAAAGTAAATGAAAGTTTCTTCATAATGAAATAAGCAGTTGAAACCGTTATGACCGCACGCAATGAACAGAGTGATCAACTTGGCGGCTTGCACGCTTATCCAATCACTGTTGTCACCGCTTACAACTATAGTAACCCAGCAGCCAATCAAATGTCTTTAGGGCTCAGCGAAGATGAGCCCTTTTCCCACAGCCCGTCCTTAATGAAACTCTTCTTGTAAAAAAGGTAGAAGACTGGGAAAAAATAACACTGTGCCGAGGGCTCCCGCTCTCCTAGCCCTGACAATGGGGTGAAAGTATACGACACACTTCCCCCCACTGACACAGATACCTATGCGCCCATTGGTTCTTTGTTGGGCGCGCTCAACGTTCTCGACTACACGGCCTAATCCAGCTCATAGAAGTATTATGTTTGAAGTGCTGTGTGTGCATGTTTTAGTTTGTGCCGCTTAGATTTAACAGTTATAAATCCGGTCGAACTATTTTTAAGGCAACTTTTTCATCACAAGAAAACTAATTAGAGGAAATTTGGAGGTGAATCGGCTTCGTCCCCACCATCAACAAGAATTTAACTAAGAACAAAGAGATTGAAAACAAAGGCAACTCTTCTCGTTTGAATGGTTCTCAAACTGCCGCAGCTCACCGTGAGTATAGAAAAATCATCACTGTTTACTTCTTTTTGCTTGCTATTTGGTAGTAAAGAACTGGAAGCAACCTAAGCCCCATCCAAATTTTGGTCCAACCACCGCCACTGGTGTTGAGCATATGTGTCCGGGTGTGTATGTTTGTGTCTGTGTTTCTGAGTGTGCATGTATATATATGTGTGTGTGTGTGTGTGTGTGTGTGTG
>NW_004797533.1:566712-568441 GCF_000002075.1 Aplysia californica
CACACACACACACACACACACACACAAACATACAATTTTCATCCAGACATAGGAACAGAACAACTATAATGAAAAATAACGTCGCTTTTAAGCACAAGGGGGCTATCCCGAAAATGCTGTTTTGAGAAAAATTGAAGGTAAAGTTTTTGTCCCATGTTCAGTTTCTTTAAAAGAGTTTTCTCTGAAACCAAACAAATATACACACCAATGAAACCAAACTTATCCTATAGGTAGGGCAATGCCCACTTTTGGTGTAGGTCAAGATTTCTGGAAACCCTCGAATTCTGGGTGAGTCCGCTTGTCCTTAAAAGCGACCAAATACTCCCATAGATGTAGGCTTTATAGATTTAAAATTGTAAACTTAAGCCGTGTGCACAACTCTTAAAACTGTTTCATTGCAACATAGATATCCTGTTCACCCCTTTCGGACCTTTCTCATTAGTATTCAGGAGCACTGAATATGTTAGCTGATAATTGGATTGGTGGAGTTAACCTCATAACGGTGAGGGGGGGGGGGTAACTCCTTATAATCTCGTGACTGCTATGATTGCTTTTATTTTTCATCGACTTTTTACCGGTCATGGTATTATGATTCCCTGGCCAAGAAAAGCTAGCCTTGACAAGGACAGTCAAATTTGAAACCAAATTGCTAACACTTAATTTGTAGTATGTCACTGCTGCTTCTTTTTGCAATCTGTTTGTATATTCACATCTTAAGTAAAATTTACTATTGAAAAACCGTGAGACCATTATTCCCACAATGGTTTAAAAGTTGTAACTACGGTTTATCCAAAGTGTGAATAAAATTATTTAATGAGATATTTTCTCGATTATTTGGAAGGGGGAATATGAAATAATGAATTCAGGATTTTTTTTCAATCTCAGGTCAGTGATGCCGTCTCAAACAAGAACTTTATAAAATGCATGTTCCTATTGTGAGATCGTTTTTCGTGTGTGGCCTCAATTGGTCCCTTTTAAGGACAAGCGGGCCAACCCAGATTTCAGGAGTTTCCAGAAATCTTGACCTACACCAAAAGTGGACATTGCCCTAAGTATAGGAGAAGTTTGGTTTCATTGGTGTGTATATCCGTTTGGTTCTAGAGAAAACACTCCTTGTCTTTTAAAGAGACGGAACGAGGGTCCAAAAACTTTACCTTCGATTTTCTCAAAACAGCATTTTTCGGGATAGCCCCCTTGTGCTTTAAAGCGACCAATTCTTCCTAGTTCTTTGCCTCACTTTGATAACCCTTTCAAACAAGTCAGCCTTCGCCCCTTAATAATAGGATACCTCAGAATTACAAAGTTCTTGTACTTAATATCTAGTTTTGAGAAATTTGACGTCAAAGATTTTTAAAGTTTCACATGACAAGCTTTTTCGAGTGCAATAATTCTTTGAATATCTTGATAACGACACCGAATAATCTTACGATTTTGATAGAACAGATAGAACATTTATTTTGATTTTGATCTTAAGGTCTTAGTAACCCAAAACGGTTAAAAATGTCCAGTAAGAACTTTGTAATTCGGAGGTAGCGAATAGTCAATTTCCGTGTGGTTGTCCACAGAGTTGATGCCAACGGCTGTGAGTTCCTTGCATGTGGACCGCCTTCCCAGGTTAGTTCAAATTTTAATTTATCATTGTTTGGCCCCTTAGATGTGTCCTAGACTAGTGGATGTCATCATCATCATCATCATCATCATCATCATCATCATCATCATCATCATCATC
>NW_004797533.1:568551-569998 GCF_000002075.1 Aplysia californica
TTCATCATCATCATCATCATCATTGTAAGTAGCAGGGAATAAAAAAGGGTTGAGACTTTGTAGATTTTTCAAATTTAATACATCATCTTATTTTCTGTCAAACATTCGGCTCTGTGCTACTGAAACCAGTCATGCCCAACAGCATAAATCTTCTCCTCAATAACATAATATCTTCTCCTCAACAACATAATATCTTCTCCTCAACAGCATAATATCTTCTCCTCAACAACATAATATCTTCTCCTCAACAGCATAATATCTTCTCCTCAACAGCATAATTTCTTCTCCTCAACAGCATAATATCTTCTCCTCAACAACATAATATCTTCTCCTCAACAACATAATTTCTCCTCAACAGCATAATAATTTTCTCCTCCTCAAGAGCATAATTTTTTCTCGTCCTCCTCCCCAAACTTCTCCTAAACGTCCTCACCACAGTGAGGTATCCATTCGAATGTGACGGTATTTGTTTTACCGGGTCCCGTCCTGAAACCAGAACGAGCCAGCCACGCCCAATATAGTTGGTAAAGTTTTACGTTTGACCCAATTTTGTCTGACATTGTTTTAAATTGTCGATAAATCGTTAATCCGTCAATTTTTTCCGTGTTTTTTTTGTGTTTTTTTTTTTGGGGGGGGAGGGGGGTTGTTGTTGTTTTTTTGGAGGGGGGGGGTGTTGTTTTTTGTTTGTTTTTATGAGGGGGTGAGTGTTTTTCATATTTGCACATTTGAAATACCCCTGTTTGAATTTCATTCTTTCGAGATTTTGTTAAAATTGGGGCCAAGATGACGAGCTATTGCTATTTGAATGGGTCCCGTCCCCTTTTTTAGAAACCCTGTACAATACATTAAATTAATACACACACATTTTCTTTTCTTTCAGAAATCATAGCCAGCCAAATGTGTCAACAGACAATCATACTTCGTTTTAGTCTCTTTATTTTTAGCAGAAATTCAGCAACAGTATCTAAATTCACGTGTCTTAAAAATTACTTTTAATTTTCATCAACGAAGGAGGCAAATCAGATGAGATCGACGTTTGTAAGTCAGATTGTACTACAAAACCTCGTAATACCTCAGCTGTTTTGCATAATATGACAATCCAAGGTTACCTCTTTCGTAAATGTTACTAACAGTTTGTGTTAGTTTTTATATTTTCACATGTTATTTGATAACTAAAATTGCTTTTGTAACTGCTGCAGTCATTACAGTTTCCATAGATACTTCTTGATTTTGCTTCAAGCTGTGTATTACAATAAATAAATATAGGTTTTTGCAAGTTACATATTTTGTTCTTCCTTTTGTTAAAAAAATTGTCTCTTTTACTTCACGAAAGTCACAGCTGTCTTCTAATTTGCTGTTGCTTTTTTTTTTGTTGCTTCACTTAAATGGATTCCAAGTAGATTCAAGATCCCTATCTGCTCAAATCACACACACACACACACACACA
>NW_004797533.1:570247-573679 GCF_000002075.1 Aplysia californica
GGAAGGATTCTATTTTATCAAGTATCTCCGTCTTTTTGCTTAGAAATTGTATCCCACCTAGCTATTTGTGCAACCAGACAGAAAAGGACTTAATTAAGAGAAATCGAAAGAATACAGATGATTTATCATGATATATTATACAAATAATCGACGAGTTACCACCCAATGTTGAGTATGACGTCCAAGGAATCGACCCAGAAACATACCACGTGGTTATTCAAATTTCATGTGGCATAATAGATCTAGAGCTTTCTGGGGAGAGAAATGCTTAACACCTGGACATTTAAATAGACATCACCTCCCTAAGTTTATTTGCCAAAAATCAATTTTTGTATAAACTTGTTCTTCATTTCACACTGTTTGAAATAGAACAAATATACGGTTGATTTTTTAAAAAGTTGCAAAGTTTTGCATTTCACTCAATTTTGGCTGAAATATTGAAAATTTAATATTGTTCTAACCTGTTGGTTGATTTCTTTCACATTGACAAACGTAACGTCCACAGGGATTCATTTTATTTCGTTGAAATTAGTTTTTAAAAATGTGCTATTGCCCTTTAAATAGGTCCTCTTATTTATAGATTTTAAAGTTATTTAAGGATTTCTTTCTTCCACTGAGCACTAAATGAATGTATAACTCGCCAGTGGCGCTTACAAAACAGACACACACACACACACACACACACATACACACACACACACACACACACACACACACACACACACACATACACACGCACACAAAAGCTCTAAAGCTCTAAAGCTCAGTACCACTACGACATGCATAAATTAAAACAAACAAACAAACAAACAAAGAACAAAAAACTGACAGATATTTCAGACATAGAGTTCCAGCATTATGAATATACTTTCATGAAAAACATTGTCTTTAACTTTTATTTTAATTGATCTATTGAAAGAGACATTTTAACATCTAATTCCAAATTATTCCAAAGATTTGGGGCACAGATGGAAAAGGCCCTTTCACCCAACATTGTTCTAGATCTAGGCATGCAGAGCTGATGGTCAGTTGAAGATCTTAAATTACGAGATGGTGCGTACATTTCTATAAGTTCTGAAAGGTCATTTAGTGAGCACTGATGTAAAGATCTATAAACCATGCACACAATTTTAATTTCAATGAGCTCTCTCACTGGCAACCTATGGAGTGTTTTCAAAATATCATGGGCATGGTCTGACAAAAGACTAGAGTGTTTACTACTCAAATGGACATTGAAGGCCTTTTAATAGAAAACTTCCAATTCAGGCTCGACAGAATGGCTAACTTTCACTTTAATTGGCGTTGCTGCACGAAGGCATCCAAGGCTAGGGCGGAGATGAACGTTGAGAAAACCATCATTTTGTCAGGACAGCACATCCACAAACATGCAACGATGACAGACAACGATGTAAACTCGCTTCATGCTCGGCAATCTGTTAAGAAAGCCGCTCTTGAAGAAGTAAATGAGAGACCATCAAAGATCGTCTGTTGGGAGATAACTACATTTGAGAGTAATTTTTTTTGGTAAGTGTTTTACTGCGTTCGCAACTGCATAAGGTCGTATGAGCGCACCGGACACACCAAACATTTTGAGTTGGTACGAAAGTCTGAATTTCCCCGGGTGGCGGCCGAAGCCTACTGTTAGCGATTTTAGATCACCAAGGGATCTATAACGTGTGCAACTTGCACACGGGCCCTCCGAGATTTTTTGGCCTTGTCCGAAAAGGCTAGGTGTAGATCTTTCCTACCATAAGATTAGGGGTGTGGCTGAAAGACAGCAGTAAGAATGAGCCAAGGAGTAGCAGTAGAAAGGCTGCAGAAAGAGTCAAGAGCCCAGAGGAGGGGGCATATGAGGTGAGGGGGTAGAAGCAGAAAGAGGAGACGAAAGCAGACGACAGAACATTGCTATAGAGAAGGAAAGGAGGTGAAAAAAGAGAATTTGAGAGAAGAAAATTTTTCGGTCGCTACCCGGATTCGAACCCAGGAACTTTGAAAGAGAGGCCAACACCTTAACCTCTAGGCCACGAGAGCCCCATTTGAGAGTCTGACATAATACTAATATGTTGATGCTGAAAATCTGCACGAAGCTCTTCTAGTTGATATAGAATCTACGCTGGTCCCAAATCTAGTAAAACGCAGAAGGGGGTGGGGTTTACATTGTTGGGTGGTTTTGCTTAAACGAATCGGGAATCGGCTCTTATAGTGCAGGGCTTTGATAGCTGTGATGTTGTCCCGTGCGTGTGTGTGTGTGTGTGTGTGTGTGCGTGCATGTTTGTGTGTGTGTGTGTGTGCGTGTGCGTGTGCGTGTGCTTGTGTGCGTGTGTGCATGCATGTCCAAGCCACCTTATTTGTTTTCTCTCAAATCCTGGTTTGCTCGATTCAGCACCTACCTGTTGTCTGCTGTCTTCGTTTCATTGTATTTCTGTTTCTTCGTTTGATGCGTAATGATTTTTTAGGACGTTTCATTGCACACGCTGTTTTTCTATTTTGCTGAACAATGTTGAGAGTCCGTGTTTAGCATTGGTAACAGAGAGTTGGTAAACAGACTGATCTAATAGTAGGTTCTTTGTCTCCAAGGGAATGTTTTGGTTGGACGGGACGAGTGTTAGTTGGAATGTGACCGCATTTGCCTTTTATAAGCTTGTTTCAAGTATTCTGTCCATATTTTCTGTCTGCTGTGAACATGCTTCCAAGGTACCGTGTGGTCTAAAAAAAACTTTACCATTTTTGGGGGGGTAAATATTCTTCTCCACACTGGCAGTTTATGTTTCAAATTTGAAACAATGTTTGGCAGCCAAAGGAATGTGTCTAATAATCGTTTTCAATAGTTCCACAAAAGAGTTTTGCTTTATAGATCTATAGTGCAAAGGAAAGCAACCAAACGTTTGCCTTGTTCCCACTTGTGCAACATGACACACCAGTTCGCATTAGGCCTGCCACTAAAATTCGCAACGATCGCGCCATATTGCACACTACAGTAGTCTAACAAGTCAACAGAAAGTTTGTAGATATTGATTTTCTCAAGATTCCTTTCCCTGCTGAGAACAGTATAGTTAAGGTTGGCAGAAGGCAGAGGGCTTTTTCATATTGAGCGTTACCTTTCCTCCAATTCATCACCTCGACATTTGGTAAGTTTCGCAAAAAGTACGGAAAGAAACCTAAAGTGCCCCCAAGGCCTTCTTTGATGTCATGGGTAGAGATGTTCCGTCAGTTTGAATCTATAGGGAATCAAAAAGATCATAGATCTTCACCTACGACAGTGGCAGTATCCTTTTCATGCTCGTGAAGTTAACTTGGATCAGACGATGGCAAACTATCAAGTTTCCTCGGTCGACTTGAAAAGCGTGAACATTTCCTCAGTGACATAATTTGGTTCAATGATAAAGCTCACATTGTTCACCTTTCAGGATAGGTAAACTCCACACACACAAA
>NW_004797533.1:573905-575426 GCF_000002075.1 Aplysia californica
CAATCTTACAGGGTTAAAATGGGATTTTAACTCTAGCAGTTACCATTTAGTCATGCAGTATGTCCGTGCGGGCATACGTGAGTCTGTAAATTGTGTGTATATATGCGTGTGTGTGTGTGTGTGTGTGTGTGTGTGTGTGTGTGTGTGTGTGTGTGTGTGTGTGTGTGTGTGTGTATACGTGTGCGTGTGGATGTGTGGGTGTGTGATTTGGGGAGAAAAGGCATGTAAGTGTAGCAATAAAATGCAACCTAAAATTAGAAGTCCGAAGTGACTTTCGTGAAGTAAAAGAAACAATTAAGAAAAGGAATAAAAACGTATCTTGGACAAACCGATGTATATTTATTGTGATACACAGCTCGATGCAAAATCATCACGTATCTTTGGTAATATTGTAATGATTACAATGGTTGCCCATAAAAGTTCAGCTATCAGACACCTATGAGAATATAAAAACTGACGCAAAACGATAGTCACCTTTTTGGTTTGTATAGATACTCTCGGAGTGTGAAATGCACAATAGCGATGGGATTACAGGGTTTTTTTAAAACCACGATCCGATAAAAATACACGTAAATCTTTCTTGCAAACGTTGTTTTAGTTTCATTTGTCTCCTTCCGTGATGAAAACTAAGAGTTCTTTTCAAGACGAGTGAATTATGAGACTGTTGCTGAATTTCTGCTTTAAAAAAATCCCAAACAAACAACAACAAAAATTCAATTTTCTCTGGGCAATTTTGGCTGGTTACGGGTCCTGAAACAAAAGAAAATACGTGTATATTAATGTACATGAATTGTACAGGGTGTAAAAAAAGGGATTTCAACAAAACTTGGAACAAATATAATTTAACCAGGAGGGGACTTTAAATTTGTAGACATGAAATAAATAAAAAAATTTAAAAACCAAAAAAACCCAACCAATTAACGTGTCCAAAATGTATCGAGTTCAAAATTGTTGATTAAAATTATTGAGTACAACGTCAAACTTCACTTCTTTAATAAAAGCGTTCAGCTATAGGGGCGTGGCTGGCTCATCCTGCTCTCAGCAGGAGGACGGTAAAACCATGACTGTCACATCAGATGTATACCTCAAAGTGACGGGAAAGTGTAACCCTATCCGTACGTCGTGTTTTACTATTGTATCCCCACGACGTGGGGAACTCTGTGCCACCACTTAACCCTATCCGTATGTCGTGTTTTACTATCGTATCCATACGACGTGGGGAACCTAGTGCCACCACTTTCCAGAGAGGAAATGTACTCGTTAATCCGATCTGTACGCTTTGCATGGCAGTCTGTCAAATTGATTTTTTGAGAAATACAAAAAGTTTCAAAGAGATCTTCGCACTTGAAGTATTCTGAAATGTGAAGAATACTACCCCGGGAGTACAAAATGACCCCAGGGCGTACGGATAGGGTTAAGAGACGTTTTGGAAGGAGAAGGTACTATGTTATTGGGGAGGACTGCTTTTAGTAATTTTCGTTATTATATTTTAATATCATTATTATTATTTATTATTATCAT
>NW_004797533.1:577770-586585 GCF_000002075.1 Aplysia californica
AGAGAGAGAGAGAGAGAGAAAGAGAAACAATTTACTTACTACTGTTCAGATATCGCCCCATAGAGACACATAGGCATCGCCACAGGAGGACAGGTAGGGTGGGTAGGGGTGGGGCTGGAGATTGGAACACATTCGAAAACAGGACAGGGGCCCTCTTGTCTGGAGAGAGACAAAAAATTGAATTATAATAGTATAATTATTTATATCTTTAGTGTTGTTGTTGTTTTTGTTGTTGTTGCTGTTGTTGTTGTTGTTTGTAGTTTGTTTGTTGTTTTTATTTTTAAAAAATTTTTTTTTGGGGGGTGGGGGGTCGTGATAATCTAATAAATTTTGTTTACAGCATTGTTTAAAAGAAATCATTTTTACAGCTTTGCCTCTTTTTCTTGTTCTTGTTCCTTTATTCAGTTTGTTTCGTTTCAGTTAAGCCCCATTCACACATACAGTTCATTGATAGAGAAACTGTTGGATATCAAAAGAATGGCGGGCATCCTGTCAACTTCCCGGTACAACTGAGCGTGGAAACGACATCGAAGGGTTCTCAGTCCAGCCGCCAAAAATCCGGCGGAGGTAAATAATATTTTCCGGCCGGCGAACTGAAGGCATGACGACGAGGGAGCGGCTTCTTTGATGTTGCCCAAGGCGGAGTTGAAAATGCGTTCCAAAAATTTCCTAAATATTGGTCAAATAATATTTAAAAAATACTACGATTTTCGTGATCAGCAACCCAAAATTAGTCTAAGTCACACGGGGAACACAAATTAATGCCGGATTACCAAGATAATTTGCGTGTGTGTGTTTTGTGTGTTTTGTTAAGGACTGACACTTTAAGGATAAAAAAAAAGGTACGTCTAAATGGAACTTCTCTCGTCGACAAACTTTCAGTTCAACGATGACCCAGATCTAGCGTCTGTCGGTCAAACTGTCTGTTTGTCGATGAATGAACTGTACGTGTAAAGGGACCCTTAGAGTTTTACGGTATTTGCAACAGAATTAGGTCACATAAGTGCCGAGGATTAGAAGCGTTACAAGAGAGTAACAAACACAAAGAAGAAGGAGAAGATAATATAAGAACGACAGATGTTTGATAGGAAATAACGAGCAATCCACACCAGAGCACGCACCAACCACCCACCCCACTTCTTTAAGTGCCAAATCTGAAACAGAGGTCGGTGATCTGGGTTGTCCTTCCTTTTTTAAAACTGGGCTGCTATAAAATAACCTAATGTAATATCATCCTTGTTTTTAAAAAATCTCGTTACCCATCTGCTGAAGTCTTTTCTTCATCTTCGGTTGTTTTTATTTTAATCTAGTGCAAGACATTAACCTACTTTATGTCAATGTACGTGTCTTAGGGACTGTATTTGTCTTTTCCTAGTCAGTCTTATTGTTGTGTACTCCTTCCAATGTTCTTCTACTATGTCGCCCAACACTGTCTCCTTTAAGCACTTCTTAAAGAATTTATAGATAGATTATAAATGATTTTTAAATAGTATAAATAGTTCTATGTATAACCTTTTTGGCATTACCTCATTTCATTTCTCTTAATTCTGTGATATTTTCGTCTGTCAATTTAGTGCACATTTGAAAGTAGAATTAATAATTGAAGAAATTTTACGTTATCACACGATGCTTACCTTTCAATCATACTAGTTCCAGGAAAGCAGGTAGGCATGTACATTGGGCATGGTGGAGTCGGGGTGGTTGGGGGGCTTGGGGGAAAGGTGGGTGGAGGCTGAAATACAAAGAGTTAAGGAAATTAATCATAACGTGCTGTGTATACCTCAAAAGCCCTGTAAAAACTGCGAGCTCAAGTAAAACAAAAAAAACCCTGAAAATGCATACCATGCAAAGGAAAGAGAACGAACGAGCAAGCGAGGAGGATAGACAAAGAATGCGAGAGAGAGAGAGAGAGAGAGAGAGAGAGAGAGAGAGAGAGAGAGAGAGAGAGAGTCGGTGAGACAGAACGAGAGAAAGGGAGTAAAAGAGAGAAAGATAGAGAAAGAGAGAGAGGGGTGAGAGAGAGAGAGAGAGAGGAGAGAGAGAGAGAGAGTGAGAGAGAGAGAGAGAGAGAGAGAGAGAGATTGTGTGTGTTTGTGTGTGTGTGTGTGTGTGTGTGTGTGTGTGTGTGTGTGTGTGTGTGTGTGTGTGTGTGTGTGTGTATGTATGTATGTGTGTGTGTGCGTAGTATGTGCAATGTTCTCAGTCTGTGACCTAGGGTTGTTGTTTTTCTTTACAGTTTTTGTTTTTTCTTTAAATTCTTTCTAAGCGAAATTTTTCACATTTGCACTTAGGTTTGGGAAATCTATTTCTACCTACCATCGCCAGGATTCCTCCAGACAGCACCAACAGTGCAGCAAGTGAGCTGGGAAAACTCGCCATGATTTTTGCTTTGTCCACCGAGTGATTTGAGCAAGGTGCACTCTAAATGGCCCGTGGCAATAACTCAGTGGTTTGAAGGGGTCACTATTTGTATTTGCCTGAAAGGGAAAATGATGAGTCGCGCTGACAAAATGTTTAACCTCATACACTATAGTACCTAATTCATCAAGCTTGCAGAAAAATCAACTACTCTTTGCTCTGAGTTTCTCTCAAGTTAAATGAATCTGCTAAAAAGAAAAAATGTACAATTTATCTGCGAAATAGGGAAAATATTTTCACGAAAGACGACTATTATTACAAAAATGACTGGTGCACAAACCATGAGGATATGATATCCCCTCAACAAGCTTACGCCAAATCCTCAGAATCTTCTGGCCCGACAAGATTTCCAACGCAGATCTGTTATGAAGATGTAGGCAAGAGGACACGACCACCATAATAAAAAGGAGAAGATGGAGATGGATTGGACATGTTCTGAGAAGAGAACCAGACTCTATTGTGAAGACTACCCTCCACTGGACACCCGAAAGGCGTCGCAAATTTTGCAGACCCAAAGTGACCTGGAGACGCACAGTAGAGTCTGAAATGAAGTCATGGAATCATTCGTGGGGAACGCTGACCAAGATGGCCCAAAACAGACAGAGCTGGAGATCCTTTGTTGCTGCCCTAAACGCCAGATGGCGTAATGGGTAGTAAGTAAATAAGTAAGTAAGTAAGTAAACAAAAATAACGCCAACAATTAGAGTTTGATCATTAACCCCCCCCCCCAACCACCACACCCTTTTTTTTTAACACCTCAGGCCATATAGAGATAAGTGTCATTTCATAATAATATTACATTATACTTGTAAGATTGATTTCCCACGAATAATGGCATATCTACGAAGATACAATCGTTCAGGCTGAAAATAAGAAATACACTACGACGCACAACTGAAGCGAGCCGCGAAAAATGTCGTGCATTCGTCTTTATTTCCTATCGGTGATTTCACTGACACAACTAGACGTGGGGAGTCGTGAGGACCCAAAAAGCACTTCATTGTCGCGTGCGTACAGGCTCGCCCTGCTATCGGAGTGTTCAAGGACGCAGTGGAGATAAAACAAAAGGGGGAGGGGGGGGGGTACGACCACTGGGCTGTATACGCCTGCTCAACGCCGTCTTTTTTTTGTAACACAGTCGGATGGAGTTTAGCGGTAACGTGCTTGTCTTTAAGGGGAAAATTTGCAGTGTACCTAATGAAATACCTGCTGCATTCGATTGTCTTTTTTATCTTGCCAGCTAAAGAGTAACAACAAGACTGATTTTGACTGAGTTTTCAAAGTTTCGTATACGAGGACGGTCAAATAATAAAGGTAACTGAACTTTCGGGCTGTCGGCCCATTTGGAGAAACACACGACAATTGTGAGGCAGTGAGGTGAAAGCAGGCGCTCATCATTACAATGAAAGTCAAGAAATAGGCATTTCCCGCAAGTTTGGGAAATTTTATCGAATTTTTGTTTTTGGTTCAACACCTTTCACGCCCATTAAAGAGCACATTTCCGTGTGAATTTGCCGAAAAACGTTGATTAAAGGCAGAAGAAGTGTAAATTTTCTGTTTCCAAGGACGTTCTCAAGCTGAAGAAGTAGCTCAACTTTGGCGGCCATTTTCTCACTAATTTTACCTCTGAAACGAGATGACACTCATCTCCTTCAATCACACATATCTCGACTTCTATTCAACATAGATGAACATTATTTTCACCCGAAACAAAGAAAATGGACAGGCCATAAGATGTTACCATCAACTCCGTATGCCCCAAAATTCTACCGCGTGGTGCATTAACTTTACCATCGTGGCAGTTAGAGAAATCTTCACTTACCTTCCTCGGAGGAAAGCCGAATCAAGCTAGATCTAGAACTAAACGGGAACGGTTATAAGCATGAGAATGGTGTAATTTTTACAGCTTACCTTTTGATAACCAGCTGCTTAATGCCTTGAAACACTGGTAGTAAAATGGAAAACTATTGTGAAAAATAGCTAAAAATATTAAAATTGTAACGGTTTTCTACAATAAAAAGAAGCTTTTGGGCTGATATTATTGCTCCACGCGATACTTATAGTCAGACATTCTCACACTCAACAGACTTCTTACTCTATAAATCAGTTGGTGCGCGTTGTCAGTTTTTTGTGGCACCAAAAAAGCATGCAATCTTTCATTCTGCGCGGTTCTAATGTTCAAAAATTATGTTCGCCTTGAATCAGTGTTCGCTCTGATGGAATTTAAGAGGAATATTCTCCTTTTTCCTTCGCTTTTTTATTTTGCAATTTGCTTGCAAAATTACGTTTTTACGGTCCTGTACAGCCAAGAAATATTTCCCTCTGGGATAATAAGTATTATCTTATCTTATTCTATCTTATCTTATATTATCTCCGACTCCGAAAAGAGAATCTTAAATTTTAGAACAAACTGTACAAGCTTGGATTTAATACCAGCGTTTCAGTTTTCTGCTACTTAAGTCTTTTCATTTGACAGAATGTTTCTTTATACAGAGCTACTCACCTTCGAAAAACAACAAACTTTGTCATTATGGAAATTCTAATTTTTATTCTTGTTGTTTTCTTATTATTATTCTTGTTAATATTCTTCTTACTAATACTCTTCTTCTACTTTTTTCTTTTTTTCTTCTTTTTCTTCTTTTCTTCGTCTTCTTCTTCTAATTCTACTTCTACCCCCTCTTCTTCTTCTTCTTCTTCTTCTTCTTCTTCTTCTTCTTCTTCTTCTTCTTCTTTAAAAAATAGAATGAATAAAGGGAAATTTTAAAAAATCCCACCACTAAATCAGATTAATGTATCAGGAGGGGACTGGCAATGCACCAGAGTCATGTGTAAGTCGTTTATGTATCTCCATAGTGCCCGAAATTCAACAATGACACAAGGATATGCATTTAACGTACAAGTTCGGAATTTTTTCAGGAAACGGTCCAAGTTAATGGAGAAAAACTTCGTCGTTATAATACTATGACATCATCATCATCTGGTGGCTTGCCGACTGGCGTAGGCGATCATGGACCTCCACTTCCATCTGTCTTTCGATGCAGCAATGGTGTCTGTTGTTCTTGCTGCTCCCAGCCATGTTGTCATCTTGTCCAGTATCTTTTCCCTCTGTCTACCTCTGCCTCTCTTTCCATCAAACTTTCCTGTTGTTACAATATTCTCTAATGCTTCTTTCCGCATTGTGTGTCCGAAGAAATTTGCCTGTCGTTTTCTCATATTCGTGATAAGTTGTTTTCTATAATTTGCTTCAACCAGGACTTCTTCATTTGTTTTTCTATAATTTGCTTCAACCAGGACTTCTTCATTTGTTTTTCTAGCTGTCCATGGGATACGTAGCATGCGTCTCATGAACCACAACTCTGTCGCTACAATTGTTTTTTCCAGCTGTTTATTGATTGTCCACGCTTCGCACCTGTATAATAGGATTGGCTCCATGTAACTTTTTATTACCCTTTCCCTCGTTTCCAGTGACAGATTGATGTTTATTAGTATCTTGTGGAAGGTTGCTTTTGCTTGGCAAATGCGGCTTTTAATTTCGGTGTGACATCTACCATCTGATGATATAATGGTCCCCAAATATCTAAAATGTTGTACTTGCTTGAAGGTGGTATAATTGATTTTGATATTGCATGTTGGGATTGGAGTATTTCTGCTTATCACCATCGTTTCGGTTTTCTTGATGTTTATACTTAAGCCCATGTTGTCACTCTCTTGTACGATGCCATTTAATAGATTCTGCAGGTGTTCTTCATCTTCTGCTATTAGGACTGTGTCATCTGCATATCTTAGATTGTTTATGTTATGTCCCCCTATCGAGATACCAGGCATTGCTTCTGTGTGTCTCATGATATTTTCACTATACAAGGAGAACAAGTCTGGAGAAAGTACATATCCTTGTCTGACTCCTCTTTTAATCTGTATGTATTCGCTGATGTCGTTTTCTATTCTCATTGCATCAGTTTGATCACAGTACATTTTTTTGATCATCCTTAAGTCCTTCCCGTCGATATTAAAAACTTCCAGCATGTCGATGATCTTGTCGTGCCTGATTTTGTCGAATGCCTTGGTGTAGTCTATAAAACATAAATGAAGATCTTTCTGAACTTCTAGGGCACGTTCTATTGTTGTTCTGATGACATATATGGCATTTACAGTGCCTTTGCCTTCAATAAATCCACATTGTTCTTGGACTATTTCTGGGTGACATACTGGGTAAGAAAATTTTAATCTGGATTCACGTTGGTGATGGATGATGAAGATCGTGAAG
Organism: Aplysia californica; assembly: GCF_000002075.1. Lineage (NCBI taxonomy): Eukaryota > Metazoa > Mollusca > Gastropoda > Aplysiida > Aplysiidae > Aplysia > Aplysia californica. The sequence continues at coordinate 584,453 of NW_004797533.1, forward strand.
GGCGCCCATCTTTTGTGTTTACTGAAGAGAATGTATCCAGAGTGAAGAAACTGTTTTATAAGACCGACGTTTAACTGTTAAATAGCTCTCAAGTGAAACGAAAATCAGTGTAGGGTCAATTGAAACGATTCCCCATGACAGTGTTAACATGAATAAGGTGTCCGCGTGGTGGGTACCCCGCCTTTTTATAAGTGAGCAAAAGAAGCAGAGCGTTGAGTCCTGCAAAACACTCCTTCGAATTGAGTCCAGTGACACATTTTTTTAAAAACATGGTGACTATGGATGAAACATGGATTTATCATTTTGATTCAGAACAAAAAATGTCTTTCATACAATGGAAAAACCCTTCTTCTCCCTCAACAAAGAAGGCAAAAGTAATTAACACCGTCAAGTGGAAGGGCCATGCTGTCGTGTTTCTGGAATTGTGAAGGTAGCATCATGACTGACTACCTGAAAAATGGAAAAACAGTCACAGGAAACGACTCTTGGGGTTTGCTGCTAAAACTGTGGTCCGAAATGGTGAGGAAAAGGCGTAGAAAATTCCGTAATGAGGTCCTCCTACTGCATGACAACGCCCCTGCACAACAAGCAGTCCAAGTAGCAGAACAGTGCGACTTTGAAATCCTGCCACATCCAGCTTATTCACCAGACTTAGCCCCCACTGACTATTTTTTCGTTTCCTAATCGTAAAAAAAATCAAACAAAAATCGTCGTTTCCATGACAACGAAGACGCAATTGAAGCTGTTGAAGGCTGGTTAGGGGTCCATTTTGGGTAATTTTTTTCTCAAGGACTTTTGAAGGTCAACGAGAGGTGGCAGAAATGTATTACTCTGTATGGTGACCATATAGAGAAATGAAAGTATGTGTGCAAAGTTGCAAAGTTCTTTCTTTATTTCTTCATAAAAAATATTTAGACCAAAGACTTCTTACCCCCCCCCCCCCCTTTCGTTTAGATGTATATTATTATAAGAGGTTAAAATGTTCGTTCCACTCACCAACAAGCATTTCCAAGTAGGGTATAAAATAATAGCTATCACTACCTGGGCTAGATCTATTCCTCAAAGCCCATCAACAGTACCAAATCTCTACAATTGGACAATAACGCTTGTCGAGTGTACGTTTGCAAGAAATATTAAAAGGGAACAAACCGAGCAAAGGTATTTATGGCAGTTTTGATTTATTCTAGCTACCTCCCTTGAAAAAGTGAAACCGTTTCAAATAATAAAATGGCCAACTGGATAATCCTTGTTGTCTTTTCTTTATGTCATTGTGTCTACCTATGGTGTTTACTTACTTCTACATAAAATCTTTAAAAAAAAGTGTTTTACGGTGCTCGCAGCTGCATAAGGTCATATGAACGCACAGGACACCCTAATGATTTTCAGTTGGTGGGAAATTTTGAATTTTGAATTTAAATTCAGGTGGCGGCCGAATCCTACTCTTATCGATTTTGGATCTCCAAGGGATCTTTAAAATGCACAACGTGGACACGGGACATCGGAGATTTTTCGCTTTTACTCGAGAAGGCTAGGTGTTAGAACTTACCTACCAAAAGATAAGGGGTGTTGCTGAAAAACAGCAGTAAGAAGGAGCCAAGGAGTAGCATTAGAAATGCTGCAGAAAGAGTTAGGAGCCCAGAAGAGGGGGCAAAGGGGGTGAGGGGCGGGGGCAGAAAGTGGAGACGAAAGAAGACGACAGAACATTGTTAGAGAGCAGGAAAGGGTGTGAAAGGAGAACATTTTAGAGAAGAACCTTTTCCGTCGCTATCCGGATTTGAACCCGGGATCTATTGAGTGAGAGGCAGACACCCTAACCTCAAGACCGCAAGAGCCCCCAAAAAACCTTTTAACAAGTTCAAAATGGAATTCAGAAAAGTATGGTCATAGAATTTGGTCATGTTTCCCCGCCACCATATTCACCATAATACATTGAGTGATAATAACGCAAGGGGAAGATGTGTCTTGTTTTCTTGTTATCCTTATGTGTATGTTTCATGGATGATAATGTAATCCAATTCAGAGGTAAGAAGGGGTAGGTAAGTTATCCGTATACTAATGTATGTCTGATAAAAATCTTCTAGATAGATAGATAGATAGATAGATAGATAGATAGATAGATAGATAGATAGATAG
>NW_004797533.1:586808-590481 GCF_000002075.1 Aplysia californica
GAGAAAGAGGGGAGGTGCGGGGGTGGGTGGGGGTATTCTCAGTCATTTTGTCATGGGTACGGTGTAAAACGCTCAAGGCTGATACTTGTACATTATAAGCTAAAGCTCTCTTTAATGCAACTTTGTTCTTGTTTTTGTTCTTGTTTTTATTCTTGTTCTTGATCTTGTTCTGTTCTTGTTCTTGTAGTTTCTTTTGTTTTTGTTTTTGTTCTTCTTATTCTTCATGTTCTACTTGTTCTTCATTATTATCATTAATACAATTAATATCATTATTATTATCATTACCATATAATTCCTTTTCAAATATTTCGTTACGAGCTTCCACCCACGTTTACGGTACGCGTAATTTTAAAGCACTAAATACACCCCTCCCACATAACGTGCACCGTACAAGGCGGGCAGTATCAATCCGGAGACGTATCTGACGGAGATAGACCAATCAAAATGCTTTGTACCTCTGGACCAAATAAAAAAAATCTGGGGGGGTTACAGGTTACCCTGTTTTAACCCATATCTTATATTTTGCGGTTAGGTTTGAAATTTTCGTGGAAATAATTGATTTGCGACAATTTTAGTGGTTATATGTGCGATCTGCAGCAAACAATATGCAGTTTGACCCCCAAAGCAATGCATCAGAATCTGTGTGCGGGAGTACGTCTCCGAATAGTTCCTGGGTGCTCGCCGGAGACGTCTCCGAATATCTTCTGCCACTTACGAGGCGGGCTCTCAGTCTCCCTCGCGTTGCGCGCGCTACTCTGCATGCGCTGCAGAGCCACAAGACGCACCTCACTCACACTACCCGGTAATATCTCCGCTTTGGTGCTCACGGAAGTGTGAGTGAGTGACTGTGTGTGTGTGACTGAGTTACAACTGTGGAGCTACGCGAGGACACCGGTTGCAGATTACTACAATGGTGAGTGGGCGTATTTTTTTTTTTTTTATATTGTTGCCTGTTACTTGTGTGAAGGACCAACATCACTGCACAAGGGGCATCCCCATAAGCGCTCCGTCCCCTGAAGAAGCACATCTCGAAGTGTGTAGATGCTGACGGTACCAAGCAGTTTTATATCTAATTTGGTACTATTGCTGAAGTTTGTTTGTTTGTTCGTCTGTTTGTGTTGGATTGAACAGTGTTTATGTATGCTAGTGTCTTGTTCGTTCTTCTTTGTCTGTTCCTGTTGTCCATGCCTTGTTCTTCTTCTTTTCTTCTTCTTCTTCTTTTCTTCTTCTTCCCGTTCTTTCCGTTCTTTTCGTTCTTGTTTTTTGTTCTTGTCAAGGCTTTTTTTGTTTGTTTGCTTTTTATGGTTTATTTTGTTAAATACTGTTCACAAACCATGGACACTAAGATTTATGAGTGAGGCATAAAAATAAAGTATAGATCTATACCACCAGAATTTTTTGCTCCGCTAGGGCTAAAGAAAGTATCTCAAGCATCGAATAGGCCACGCCGCTACCTCTCTCTTTCATCACAGCAAAAGTCTCTTTGCAAACTTCCCTAACATCACCATCTTGAAACTACAGCTTCGAGAATCGTGTCTAAAAACTGAAAAAAATGACCATATCATCCCTATCTCAAGAAAATTCCATTGAATCTCAAAGACGGCTAGAATTACCTACCGAATTACTGCCATTTGCTACAAATGTGTAAACATTATAATATCCCCCTGTCCCAAGCTTTCCGGCTGGTGGCAGAGAGACGTCTCTCTCTTCCATCGACACCCAAAAGGGTATAAGCGGCGGATAAAAGTAAAAGTAAGGGTAAACAATAATTGTAAAGCTCCCTCGTATGAAGCAACGCTACTAAAATGTTTGTTCCACCAAGATCCCTATGATCACTCTCTTCGTCTCTTATGAGATAGGTAAAAAAAAAATATTAATAAACAAAAAATATTTTTAAAAAGCTAAAAAAACTCAAAGTTGGGTCCTTTTCACAGCTATCTCCATCCATCTAAATAATTCCATTACGTTTAAGGGATTTTAAGTCGGAGGCAGCATTTAAATTCCTCTTAAAACATACTTTTTAAACATGAAATACCATCTCGATAGTTATAGTCCTTCTTATTCATAATACTTTTATGTTCATAATGTGATTGCGCTGTGATAGTAGTATAACGAATCTCTGCTTATGCGTCAGCGTTAATCTAAAGAGCGTATGTATACGTTCATTCACTTGCATTTTTGTTAAAATGAACCCTATCTGTACTCCCTAGGGTCATTTTGTACCCCTGGAGTTGTATTTTTCACATTTTAGAATACTTCTAGTACGAAGATCTCTTTGAAACTTTCAGTATTTCTCAAGAAATCGTTGTTGACAGACGGCTATGCAAAGAGTACGGATCGGATTAACAAGTAAATTTCCTCTTTGGAAAGTGATGGCACAGAGTTCCCCACATCGTATGGATACGATGGTAAAACACTAGGGTTAAGGCACTGTAGAGCGCCAAGAGGTGTGTTATACAGGAGCAAGCACAATACAAATTATCTACAATAATTATTATACCTTCAACAACATCTTAATAAACAAGCTGTTTCTTACCCTCCTCCCGTCAATATTCTTTTTAATTAGATTTCTGAGGGAACTGCCTGCCTATTTCAATTCTCAAATAATAAGAGACGACATCTGGTTAGTACAGTAATCTACGTTTGACCCGTTTTCGCTCATTTCTACTACGTGTTTAGTCATAAATGTTTTAAGGAATAAAAATGTAATTTACAGCGCAATGAAAACTAGCGCTGTAAAAAAGGCTTAAGAGAATTGTAGCTGTCAGTACATAAACAAATCCTATCAGGGGGGCTCTCGTGGCCTACAGGTTAAGGCGTTCACCTCTCATTCGAAGGTTCCGGGTTCGAATCCGGGTAGCGACCGACAAATTTTCTTCTCTAAAATTGTCTCCTTTCACCTCCTTTTCTGCTCTCTAGTAATGATATTGTGTCGTCTGCTTTCGTCTCCTCTTTCTGCCCCAACCCCCTCACCTCATTTTTGCCCCTCCTCTGGGCTCCTGACTCTTTCTGCAGCCTTTCCTACTGCTACTCCTTTGCTCTTTCTTACTGTTGTCTTTCTGCCTTCTGGTAGGAAAGTTCTACACCTAGCCTTCTCGGACAAGGGCGAAAAATATCGGAGGGCTCAAGTGCAAGTTGCCACGTTAAAGATCCCTTGGTGGTCTAAAATTGATAGGAGTAGGCTTCGGCCGCCACCTGGGCAAAATTCAAAATTTCCTACCAACTGAAAATATTAGGTGCGTCCCGCATGCTCATATGATCTTATGCAGTTGCGAGAGCCGTAAAACACTAACCAAAAAAATCCTATCAGAACCTATCTTTTCCTTGCATTATCTGTTCTAATGAATATGCATGCTCAAAACAAAAAAGATATCTACATTGTACGGGAGGAACAATTCTCCTTTAGATATCTGTCTGAATTCTGATATTGGTATTTAAAATTCACTAAATAACTTGCCAAAAAATGTGCACTGCATCTTTTTCTATTCGACAGTGATAATGTCTTTGGCCTGTTCCCTCCCCAATATTCACGACAACACTTCTTGCACTGGTCTGATAATTTGTATAGGCTACATATAAATGTAACTAATATATATAGAAAGAGGAGATAGAAGATAAACAGAGAGAGAGAGAGAGAGAGAGAGAGAGAGAGAGAGAGAGAGAGAGAGAAGAC
>NW_004797533.1:591052-592197 GCF_000002075.1 Aplysia californica
TCCTTTCTATCCCTATCAGTGTCTTCGCTATAACACCCCCTCCTCCTACTCCCCCCTCTCCCACACTTCCACCTTTCCATCCTTCCCAGCATCCCATCCCAACACATCTTCCCATTCTCTTCTATCTTTATCATTAAGTCTCAGATCTGTAGAAGATATTGACGATCGTGGCACCCCATTTCTTGCTAGTGTCAGTCTTTCAGGTCAGCTCAGTTTCTCTCTATAATACTCTGCTCTATAGTAACCAAGCAACAACAACAAAAAACAGAAAAGGAGAAAAAAATCCATTTAAAAAGCCTAACCACATTCAGAGGCTAAGACTACACCATTATTTCCGCAACGTCTTAAAACATCCTGGGCGGTATAATTCTCCCTTCCTTTGTCGTTCTCACACCCGTGAAGTGAATCGTTAGTCAATGTCTTCAACAATCCCTCTGCCTCTGTCCTGAGCTTCTACATCGTACTGGAACGTTACGTTTTTGTATTTTAAACTACTCTAGAGGGCGTCTATCTATCTATCTATCTATCTATCTATCTATCTATCTATCTATCTATCTATCTATCTATCTATCTATCTATCTAACTATCTATCTATCTATCTATCTTTCGATTTATCTATCGATCGATCTATCTATCTATCAATACGAGGCGTATATTATGTTTACTATCTATCTATCTATCTATCTATCTATCTATCTATCTATCTATCTATCTATCTATCTATCTATCTATCTATCTATACGAGGCGTCTACGATGTTTACTATTTATCTATCTATCTATCTATTCGAGGCATATAAGATGTTTACTATCTATCTATATATTTATCTATCTATCTATCTATCCATCTATCCCGGTGACTATCGAGCCGGAAGCGACCGACTTGCAACATACCACTACTTACTCACATGTCCACGGCGCCAGGCCTCCCATAACCTTTACCCAGAGATCTCTTTGAAGTTAGTGTCTGTGCGCATTTCTTACATGCATGTCTCTCTTTTGTATATTTTTGTGGTTAGTAAACGAAAAAGGGATCACATATACAGGATTTTATGAGTGGGAGAGAATGGGGGAGAGAAAGGGAAAAAGAGGGAGAGGGAAGGAGAGAGAGAGAGAGGGGAGAGAGAGAGAGAGAGAGAGAGAGAGA
>NW_004797533.1:594241-595761 GCF_000002075.1 Aplysia californica
GGGGGGTCAAAACACCTGCATTGTTTTGTTTTAGTAAGTGTTTTATGGCACTTGCAACACAATAGGTTCATGTAAGTGCCGAAGATCAGAGGTGTTACAAGAGAGGACCAAACACAAAAATGAAGGAGGAGAGGTGAAGACAACAGATGTTTGACAAGAATGAAGAAGCAAACCACACCAGAGCACCCGCCAACCACCCACCACCTGCATTGTAAACATTTTCAGAGGAATATTTCGTTCTGTTGCAGTTGCCTGGAAATAAAGTTAAACCCACTCAACACCCCATCTCAATATGAGACTTGTCAGGATCGAATTCAAGTTGGCAGCTGATGCCCCACTATTGTGCTTACGATACACCTTTTGTGCGGGGAAAAGATGGCAAACTATCATACCTGTACAGTCGCTCACCCTTCACCCTGAGCAGCAAGTAGGCGAAATATGATACACGTGTATACACTACAACACGTGCACGAGTGCTCACAAGGTCGTTTCTGTCTGTCCGCCTCATTGACACAGCTCTGTGAGAGAGGAGGTTGGAATGTGGTGTAGGAGCAAGGGAGGGGGGGGGGGACAAAAAACGTATTATGCTTTGTCACGGTACAGGGGGAAAAATCACATCTTCGTAATTATGAGAGATCTTAGTTCTCTAATTGTGGATATCATATCCAAACAGTACAGGTGTCTGTAGTGTAGTTAGTGGTTAGGCGTTTTGCAATCACAAGCAGGAGACGCAACTTTCATTTTGGAATGGGAATTTTTTTTTTCTTCCGGGGATCTCGGTTTTTCTGCAGGTAGGTTGTATTCCTCTCACCTCGGATTGACCCTGACAGACAGGGTCGAAGTTCGCCTCCGAAATTATCTAAATTTGTCGATCGGGTTGAAAAAAAAACCACCAGCATGAAAAGGAATCTTAGATCTAAACTGTGAAAAATCATGTCTAAAATGGTGTGGCGAATCAGTGATAATTGCTCTTGGTGTTTCTGAAAAGTTTACCCAATCTCTTGCATTTTGGTCTTGCAACAGAGTTTTCTAGCTGCGAATATAGTTGCTCTAGTTTAAGTGGATGGTTGTTGAAATTATTGCAAGCATCCGAAAGGTCGCGCCTAGTTTCTGAACTCTGACGTTTTCTTTCCCTTGGAAAAGGTGTTGGAATGTGCTGCAGGGGCGAGTATATTTGGCCTGGTTTTTGTCGTGGTACTAGCGATGTTTGATTGATCGATGAAAACAGTTCTGGTTTTATTGACGAATCACACCTTTTTATTGTCAACTGTTTTAACCTATAGGCTACTTTGGGAAATGAAATCGATATTAACATTACAGTTAATTAAAAGAACAACAGTGATATTATTAATGAAAACATGCGTGGGTGTTTTGGTAGAGGTGTTAATGTGTTTGCTTTTATGTGTTTGTGTGTGAAAGAGCGAGAGAGAGAGAGAGAGGGAGAGAGAGAGAGAGAGAGAGAGAGAGAGAGAGAGAAAGAGAGAGAGAGAGTGTGTGTGAGTGTGTGTATGCGTGTATGT
>NW_004797533.1:595941-599202 GCF_000002075.1 Aplysia californica
GAGAGAGAGAGAGAGAGAGAGAGAGAGAGAGAGAAAGAGAGAGGGGAGGGGGTGGCGACAGAGAGATAACCTTTGTAAGGGTGATTTGTAACCATAACATAATAAGACACATTTGCCACTTCGGTGACAACTGCATATTTTGTAAAATGAACAGCATCTCCCAAACCCAAAGTTCATAAACCATTATACATCGCTCTTGATACAGAAAGCTCACAATAAATTATTAAACCTACAGGGATGATAATTCTTAAGATCACAAACGAGAAGACAAGAACAACCTTCTCAGGCACGAAGCACACTCGTGGGAAAAGAGACGAAAGGCAGCACTTTTGTACGAAGACTGAACACGTCTCAAGTTGATAAAAGACTCGTATCAATATTTTATCATCCTTGTGTGAAAGTGTCCTATTGTTTTGTGTAACCGCCTGGGGTGGAGCCGCAAGGGAGTACCAAACAAGGCAAGATCAATAGAATTACCCAGAATCCTAGAGAACACTTAAAGCGATTCTGGGGGTAGCCGTCGTGCGAATCTATGTAGCTAGTGGACATTTCACTGGATCTTTTACAGACACTTCACACTCCCTGTATAGGTATAGATAGACAACTCAACGTCGTTTCGGTGTAGAATCAATAGGATTTGGTTTTTAGTTAAATGATAGGAGTAAAAGTGTTAGTGTGTGTGTGTGTGTGTGTGTGTGTGTGTGTGTGTGTGTGTGTGTGTGTGTGTGTGTTTGTATGTGTGTGTGTGTGACAGACAGACAGGGAGATAACCTGTCAGTGGTATGGATACAAGCAGTATACTTTTGTAACGCTGTATACATCTACAGTTGAACATGTCAAAGACGGCTGCATGGCGCTCATACGAGTATGACCTTATGCAGTTGCGAGCGCCGTAAAAAAAAAAAACTCTACTAAAACTAAAAACTATAACACGGCTACTTGTTGTTTTGAACGCTGTCGTTATATTTTCTTTAAAAAAGCAAAAAGGGATATATTAAAATGTATTTATCTTGCGGGGTGTAGTTGTTTTTGCTGGCGATTGTCTTGGATTGTCTTGGCTGTAGAGCAGGTTCGACCGTAATAATAGTTTTTATTATTAGACTGGCTCTAAATTTTGGGTTGAAATTTGAACACTGAATCCTTACACATGACAGCGTGCACGGGTATAACTTGCGCGTCCCGCATGTTGGAGATTATGACTCACGGACAGGCTATCCTAAGGGTGGTAGTGATAAGCCTCATAAATCAGACAGCTCTGCCATGCTGTGAGCGGGAGCAAGGAAGCTAACAAGATGAGCGAAGTTTCTTAGAGGGTCATAAAATATGAACTTTATCGTAACAGTTTATCTTGGAATGTCTGCTGTTTCATATTCCCTGGCAACGCTAGTTTTGCATTTTAATGATGTTTCACTCTGGGTCTTAGGGACAACCAGTTATTGTATTAATTTACGTATTTTTTTGTAATATATTCAGGGACGTCTAGGGGAGAGAGATAGATAGTTAAATAGACAGATAGGAGAGAGAGAAAGAGAGAGAGAGAGAGAGAGAGAGAGAGAGAGAGAGAGAGAGAGAGAGAGAGAGAGAAAGAGAGAGAGAGAGAGAGAGAGAGGGGGGGGAGAGAAAGAGAGAGAGAGGGGGGGGGGAGAATAAGTCTAGAGTGACTACCATGCACAACATACTTTTAAATGAGAATGAAAAAATAAGTTCATGCAATGCTTCGCAACTTTCGTGTTTGTTTTTGATTTTGTATTTGTCCTTTTTGTTTCGCTATATAAAGATATTAAATTTATTTGTTCTTGGGACTATAGGACCAAACAATTTCCCCCTTTTGCCGTTTTACATTAAAGGCATCAGTTTGATCCCCTAGTCATTGGAACATCTCATTCTTCATGCATTGATGGCGTACCCATCTCAGCCCGTTTGCCATTTTCAGGCAGGATCTTAACCGTGGATTTACTGTATTATTATGATGTCGATGAGGCAGTAAAATGTATACAATCATTAAAATTGGAGCTTTGAGTGAGAAATGGAGCCCATACTTTCAGCTAGTTGGGCATTCTTTTGGATCATTACGAATATTTCGCAGAAATAAAAATCTGCTTCTTGTAATTCGGGTACTTTATTCATTAATGGGGCCCTGGGCAGATTCCTGAATATGAGAGCCGACACAAAAAAGGATGGTGGCGTCGGTGGCCTAGTGGTTAGGTTACCGGATCTGTAATCGTGAAATTGCGGGTTGGGGGTTCGGGCGTCGGCTTGATTTGACGTTGTGTCCTTAGGAAAGGTGCTTTACACGAATTTCCCATTTGGCTCGATCGGTCCTTTCGGTGATGGACGTTAAACTCTGAGGTCCCTCCTCTTAAATAACCTTATAGTATTGATAGTGGCGTTAAACCATTTCACCATTTTCACAAAACAGGATATTAATAAGTGGTGGAAATAGCTTCCACATGACATGCTGTACAGAACTGCGGCTGCAATGCTGGTTAACTTTCATATAAACCATAGATTTGTTATTTGTATCATAATACCTAAAACTGCGCAAAATAGGACAGAGAGGGAAAAGCTACGCCCGTACTCGATTATAGCAAGACTGACTGGATGGTATCTTTCCTTTCCCTTTTGCGCAAGTAGAAAAAAAGAGTATGATACAAACAGGAAACCTGTTCATATAGCGTGGACAAGAGTGGAGAATTATTTATAAGGTTACCTGTCTTCACTGTGTACGGAAAGCAACGGCTCTATTGAAGTGTTACATGAACTCACCTCTGAATTATGGAACAACACATTGTGGTAAAAGGTCCGTCATCGAAAGACAGAGCTGTGTAAATGGAGCTTGGCTTGGTAGGAGGTTTGAGATGGGGGCGTGTGGAAGGGGGGGGGGGCGGAGAGGAGAGGAAAAAGGGATTGGGGGGGGGGGATTTCTCCAAAATATTTGATTCTTTCTTCAAGTAGTAAATCTGAAGTGATTACCACGTGCAGTGTACTTTAAAAATGAACCAAATTGATAGACGATGTAATGATTTCTTTCATAAAATGTTTCGTAACTTTCCTGTTTGTTTTTGTTTTTTGTTTTTGTTTTTGTATCGTTATATAAAGAAATTCCATGTATTCTTTGCGTGTGTACATGCCATTGCACTGGTAGAAGCATGCGTTAGTATTCCCCAAATATCCACAGTTTTTAGCTTGTGGTTGGAGGGTACCGCTGGCAGGTCAACTTCTTGACTCTCTCTCTCTCTCTCTCTCTCTCTCTCTCTCTCT
>NW_004797533.1:601460-605166 GCF_000002075.1 Aplysia californica
ATACACACACACACACACACACACACACACACACACACACACACACACACACAAACGCTCATACACACACGCACACACAAACACACACACACACATACACACATATAGACAGTATTATAAAATAACGCACGTTTGTTGGACCTTTATAAAAACAACCCACTCCACGTTTCCTCATCGATTTTCCCGGATTTAGGCAGGTAACAGAAGAAAATTACCTTCATGAGCGGCCCTTCTAAGGCCACTATTCTTCTTTTTTATGTGAATTCGATACCATGACTTTTCTTAAAGCTCAATCTGTTTCGGCACAAGGCAGGGGTAGGCCACGGGAAACATGGAGGAGATGTGTGGAAAGGGATGAAGCTCACTTGGGACGAGTTAGGAAGAATGGCCCAGGACAGAGTTAAATCGAAGGAGCTTGTTTGTGGCTTATACCCTGTCAGGGGTGAAGGGCATTGTTGATGATGATGATGATGAATCTTTATCGGGAAGGAAAAGTACTTCACCCCCCCCCCCTACTCACACACACAACACTGCCCATTGTTGAAATAATAATTTATAGCTTCAAAAAGTCTTTCTAGCATGACGTTTAGCCTACTCACATATAGCTCCACGTAGACCCTGTATGTCCCTAGAAGATCGAGTAAGTTTTGAATGGAAGGCTCAGGTAGTTTTAGTTAAGTTTTAGTAAGGGTTTTACGGCTCTTCCAAAACAATTAGGCCATTTTAGAAGATCAGAGGTGTTACACGAGAGTAGCAAACACAAACAAGAGGAGAGAGAAGGATGACAACAATAGCTGTTTGATAGGAAAGAAGGAGCAAGCCACATCAAAACACCTACCAATCACCCACAGGCTTTAAGTAGACTTTTACCTTTTTTCCTGTAATAAAAAGACTATTTTTTTTCTTCCCTTTTTAAACTTTTGAGATTTCTTTTACACGACTCATATTACTCACGGATGGTGTATTACACTATCTCGTAGAAAGTGTAACTTAATATTGTCATTTTACACACTGCTATTGATGATTTTAGACACTTGAAAATGAGAACGCAATAACAGTTCCGGTGGCCCGTTATATTTGGACACTGGTCGCTCGTTTTTGTTGACATTTATCAAGATATTTCAAAACATAGTTTTGAGTATTTCGAAATTCCAGCATTTTTGGTTTTGTCACGCTTGGGGGGGGGGGGGGTCTAGGTCTATTTGAAAAAATATTAAGTCTAGGAGGGGGGATATTGGAAATAAATAGTCGCGCTCAAAATTAGGCAAAGGCTGCAGTTCAAATCTGTATGTGATAAGGTCTTCGTTTGTTTGTTTTTTTGTCTCGTTTTATCACCAAACGTGAATACACGTACTTCTGTCTGCCTGGTTTTATTTTTGCATACATGACCAAACACTACGTTTTTATAAGACCAGATCTATGTTTTGTAAGCTTAGACAGACATACTTGCAAAAAACTAAGTAGCTAGCACTTTTACTTCGAGTACAGTCCTACAGATGTTGTGGTCACAAAGCTTCGTTTCTGAGGGCTTTTGGACCTCAGCATTAATCGTTATTACATTAGGTACCGTGCACTCGATGTGTTTTATTGAAGCAGGAAAGTCGTGTTGTCACGCCATTCAACAGAAGAATTAATCATCCCAAATAACACCACCTCAACCACATTGATCCTTTCAGCTTCAACAAAGTCGCACCGTCTGCACTTACCTTAAGAAGAACATTAAATTCCACCAGAAGGGGGCACACACCCCACAGATGGCTTTTGAATCTTTTCAGTTTTAAAGCCCTCCTTATGCACAGATGGCTTCGATTCTCAACCTTATGTTTTTCTATTTCATTGACTTTTTATTTTTATTTTTTCTAGTGTGCTGAATTTTGTTGGTCTAAAAATCAATACCGTTTGCCAACCAGTGTTTTTCTTGTGACGTTTATGCCTTGTTAATGATTTATTGACACTTCAGTAATTATGATTGGTGGTGCGATTTGTGTGCCATCAGTTATCTCTAGAAAAAGTTAATGGTTGTTATTTTGTTGCTTATTGTGTTTATGCAGTTGCGTTTGTTGTAGTTGCTGATGGAGGTTGCTGTCGCTCAAGTGATGTTGATATCAACTGTTGTGGCCCTGATCTCTTTCATTAGTGTTGTTGTCATTATTGTTGTTGTCATATTTGATGTTGTTATTTTAGTTCCCGTATTATTACAGTTGTTACTGTTCCGTTTCATGATTAAACGTTTATTTCCTTTGGGTTGAATCCCGTAAAACAGATATAAGAGGAATCTTTGTCTAATCCATATCCAATTCTTCTTCTTTCAAAGTGCAATTTGTGTGAAAGATTACTGAGCACTCCTAGTCTTTGGATTCCCTTTTCAGTTTTGTGTTTTGATTTAGCCTGTGTGGGTGGTTGGAAGGTGCCACTAGTAGGTTCATTTTAGGTTAGTATCTATTAACCATCGCAATTCTCTTTTGCTTTTCGTTTTGGAAAATTCGTCTTCCTTTCACACAAACTGAACTAGCCTGTAGGTAAAATAAATCAATTCTCAAGGCAACATATTATTATACCTAAATAAATTAATTCTAGTCCCACCAGCAAACTCGTTGTCTTCATAGAATAGCTAGCTGATGGTGGAAAGTGCTATTGATAGGTTCTGTGTTTTGCTCTCTTTTCTTTCTGTTTGTCTGTTTCACTTTCCCCTTGCACGACGTGGTAGTTTTCGTGTCGAAGTACATGTATGCCTTAATCAACGACGCAGCTAACTGCGACAAAGTGCCCGCGTAATTCAATCAGCCACGCAGAGAAACGATTAGAATTTAACCCATTAGATTCCCCCTTAAGATCTCATTGAAAAAAATAACAGAAGCATCTGAGCCAGTAACACCAGAAATGGAAACAATGCAACCCCCCCCCCTCTCACAAAAAACCCTTTTGTTTATTAGTCTAAACCAGTGTTTAGAGCGAGATGGCATCTGGCGCAATGTGTCCGGGTTGAAACCTCGTTTCACTGGGCTGCGCGAAGACATTTCTCTTGAAGGAATTAAATAAGATGTTGACGAACCAGAAAGTTTCTACTGTTTGAAGTCGTAGTAAATGACCTGTAGTGAGAGAGTCCATGCAGGGCTACTTATACGGGTCTCAGAGCACTAAACATCAATCTAAAATACTATGCATGTACACTTCTAGAAAAAAACAGTGGAGGTTGGCGGAAGGGAGGGGAGGGGGCTGCATTGAACAGTTTACTTTACTTTCGTCAAAACCTCTTATTGTTTTCTTTCTCGCTTTGTCTGTGACTGGATTTTTAAGTTAATGTAACCAGTTTCTATCTTATCTCTCTTATTTTTTCTGTTTTTGGTCCAGTCTTTTTCCTTAACTTGAATTGTGTAAGAACTCCTCATACTCTGCAGTTCTTTCTTTAAACCAAGAAATACTCCCAGTTGTTTGCCACAACTTCACTCGTTAAAAATGTAGCAGATTGGCTATGCCTGAATGTTCTCATATCACAGCTAATGATGACACTAGATCTATTTCTTAACCATTTCCACAATAAAATGTGACTTGTGAAGGCAAAAACCTCGGTTGCATATTTTTCTTCTTTAGGTGTAATGTCCTCTTGATCACCTCGTTTTTTTCTCATTCTGTTATTTGTCGCAAAGCTGGTCAGGCCATCTGTATATGCCATTCTTTGTCTTTCTCTGTCCCTCTACCCCCCTAC
>NW_004797533.1:608627-611279 GCF_000002075.1 Aplysia californica
GAGAGAGAGGGGGGGGAGAGAGAGAGAGATAGAGAGAGAGACAGACAGACAGACAGACAGAGAGACAGACAGAGACAGAGACAGAGACAGAGACAGAGACAGAGACAGAGACAGAGACTCAGTGATACCATGGGGAAGACATAAATAAAACAGTCTCTACAATTTCCGCCCCCACTCACTCCCGTTAAATTGCCCGAGTATAGCGTACTCTGAGTTGGGTTCAATCAATTAGGCATGCATAGCTAAGAACTGACCACCTTGACAGCCGGCGTCATGCAATCTTCATAACCCGTCAGCCAGACAACGGAAGTCAGAATCTTCATTTGCCAAAAAGTCACGGGCTGGTTACTTCCCCAAAAGAGGTTTTGTTACTTCCAAAGATGCGAAATATAACTTTCCACCCCAAAGAGCATCGAATTGAAAATGTCGCCTCTTTTAACGATGATATTATATCGCCAAGCCTGAATTTCCTCTCACCTCTCCTTTTTGTAGGTTCATCATCATCCTCATCATTGCCTTTCTCACCCTTTGTCAGGATATAGGCCACGAACAAACACTCTCCACGTTTCCCTATCCTGGGCTAGTCGCTTGATGTCACTTTACGTCTTCCCACTTTTCCGTACATCCTTTTCCGTGACTCTTCTCCAGGTTCCACAAGGTCTTCCCCTTGATCTTTTACCCTGTGGGTTCCAATCTAACACTTTTCTTGTTATGCAGCTGCTTGACTTCCTGGGAGATTTTTGTAGGTTAATGAAAGCAAATCCACTCGCAGTTTGGACAAAACAGTTGAAATGCCTCTTTGTTGTCCTAATATTTAATAATGAATAAGCAATGTATCGCTAGTCCCATCATTCTGGAAATTTGTCGATTTTGAAAGTCAGAAGTTGATCCTGCGATTAACTCTCAAGTATTGATATTCTTTTGCATGCCGAGCATAATGTCACCGTGACCTTTACAATGAACTCACTTCCTGCCTCGCTCTGCGACTTATTGAAGCAGGGACAATCTATGCATATCTCTCTGATTACTCCGGACTCTTAAGTGATCTCAAAGGGATGGCGCTGCTTGATTAAAAGCGAGACGGGCGATTGATATTTCAGGGCTTTAATTAAAAGCTGTTGTTGTCGCTTCTGCGGTCTTTATGTCTCGTGCCATTTTGTCTTGTACTCTGTGCTCAATGGCGTTCCATACTTCGTCTTAGTTCTTTTTTTCCTATTTCGTATACTACTTTCACTCTGTGCGTGATGGCATACCATACTTCTATTGAGTTCTTTTTTCTCTTTCTTTTGTATACTGCTTTGACCTCGTGCGTGATGGCATTCCATACTTTTATTAAATTCTTTTCTTTTTTTTTTCTATTTCGTATACTACTTTCACTCTGTGCGTGATGGCATACCATACTTCTATTTAGTTCTTTTTTCCCTTTCTTTTGTTTATTACTTAGACCTCGTGCGTGAAGGCATTCCATACTTCTATTAAATTCTCTTCTTTTTTTCTCTTTTTGTATACTACTACCACTCCGTGCGTGATGGTTTTTTGTCCTTTTTAACCATCTTTTTAAAAAAAATCTCGTCTTTTGTATTTCACTTTCGAAACTTTAATTTGATTATGTTTCTACGTTTTAATTAAGTCATAAACGAAAATGTATAACTATTTGTGGAAATATGTGCAACAAATGGGCTCATGAAAGGAGGAACTGTTTTTCCACATAAGAAAATACACAAAGCAACATGAGTGTCTCCAGACCAACAAACTGAAAACTAGATTGACCAGATATGTATCAACAAGAAATTCAGGAGATCAATAAGAGATGTTAAAGTTTACAGGGGTGAAGACGTAGCTTCTGGACATCATCTGCTCTTTTCAACAATCAGACTAAAACTAAAGCGAAGACAGGGGATTTTCAATCATAGGTGCTGGTACAACGTAGAATTTCTGAGAGAGCCATCGTCAAGAGATGAGTTTAATGTAGCAGTTAAGAAAAGTAAGTCTTACTTTAAGGGCAGCGGACTGACTCGTTTGAAGTTAAAACAGGAGTGAGACATGGATGCCTACTATCGCCTTTTCCCTTTTTATGAGCAGTTGATTGGATGAGATAGACAACATCGGGACAACGCTGTGGCATTCAGTGGACCCTTTCCAGTCAGTTGAAAGACTTGGGGTTTGAGACGACTTTGCACTTCTTTCACACAGTCGAGCCCAGATGCAACAGAAGACAGATTGCCTCAGGACCATCTCCCGTAGTGTTGGACTCCATATTCATACGGGTAAAACGAAAGTTCTTCGAATGAATGAAGCCGACGTTCCTATCACACTGCAAGGGGCACCATTGGTGGATGTTGAATCCTTCACCTGGCGTGGAATCCATATGGAAAACGTAAGAAAGTAAGACAAGAGATGACATGGAGGCGATCGGTACAAGTGGAAATGAAAAAGGTGGGGACATCATGGAAACAGCCATGAAGGGATACGTAGTACAAGCTTCGCTAGAGAAATGATGTAGATGGCCTATGCTCCACTGGGAGTTTAAAAGTACAAAAGAGAGATCGTTAATTGTACTCTCATGCTTTTATTATTTTTTGTTCGCATACCGACCGTTTTCCCCGTAATATACATACAAATACTGACAGGCTCTTCTCTTCCCCCCCCCCC
>NW_004797533.1:611386-612647 GCF_000002075.1 Aplysia californica
TGGTCCAACTAGATTTTCCGCATCCTGTAACAGTGACCTACATCTTAGTTTGCTCTTTTTTTTTTTTGAAATAGAGAAACACATTTGAGATAATAGGAAGATTACCCTTGACAGATGTCCTCTCCGTCCTAATGTAGCTGCCTCAGTGGAAGATGACAGAAAGTCGAGTAAATAGATCAAGCTCTTTTCTGACTCCTGTCTGTCGCCTGTGCATTCATTTTTCTCTCTCTTTGTTTCTTGCTCTATCCCTGTCTCTGTTTCCCCCCCCTCTCTCTCTCTCTCTCTCTCTCTCTCTCTCTCTCTCTCTCTCTCTCTCTCTCTCTCTCTCCCGAGTCTTTCTTTGTTTTCGGCTCTTCCTCTCTGTATCTCTCAGTTATTTTCTCTGCCTCAGAGACAGATACAATATCGTCTCATGGATTCGATGGATAAAGTTAGTTGAAATCTCCCTTCTAAAGATGAGTTAAAAACCGTCTTTCGGGGATTGCGTCATGGTTACCCCCATGTTGGTCCCAGAGAGAGTGGAGACCCCGAGTGTGAGTTGTATGCCAAGTAAGTTCCAAATGAAGACCTCGGCTTGACCTTTACTTACTGATTCGACTTTCGAATGCACCAATCGTAATTTTATCTCCACCACAAATCTTCCTCTGGCTTCCCTATTGCTTTTTTAAACACCACCACGAGAGTTAAACTTAAACTTAAAGACCTAGACGTAAACACACACACACACACACACACACACACACACACACACACACACACACACACACACACACGGACGTACACACATTTAAAATTTGGGAAGCGAGTTTGAAGAAGACTCCACTCTCGTGCATTTAATTCAATACAAAATTCTACTTTTTTTTTGCTTTTGTGCGTCAAAGATTCTGTCGCCAGATCTATTTCTGGGCGTGTCTGTCTTTTTGTCCTTTCCTTCTGCAGTAAGTCTTTACTGGAAACGATTTCTGTAATTGCTTCCTTGTTTTTCCCACTCCTTTTTTAAATATCTGGTCTCTTGGGAGGTACTCAGAGAAGGGATAGGAATTGGCGGGGAAGGGGGGTTACAAAATCAGTTTTAAGCCGTGCAATTCGTTTCCAGATCCCATTTGAAAAAAAAGAAGAAATTTAATTGCGAAGTGGAAAGTCAGAAATAAAATTTTAGCTGCATACCTGGGAGCAAAACGTGCGAGCATACGGTATAGTGTGTGTTTGCGTGTTTGTGTGTGTTTGCGTGTTTGTGTGTGTGTGTGTGTGTGTGTGTGTG
>NW_004797533.1:613303-614985 GCF_000002075.1 Aplysia californica
AACACACACACACACACACACACACACACACACACACACACACAAGAAAAAGTGAAACGTATTATCATGAATAGAAATGCATAGACTGGCTAACAGAAAACTGACAGACAGACAGGCTAGCACGCGGGAAGTATTGCATACAGACGTATATATCCAAGCCGCCAAAAATTACTTACATCTGAATGCAATACTGCTCGCGGCCGCACTAGGATGATGATGTCAGTGATTTTGAAAGCTTGAACTCTTACGCACGGGCCCACAGACTTAAAGACATGCAAACATGCCGTCACATAGGCTGGAGTCTGAGACTGACAGACGGAAGGACACTGAAAATGGGTGTTGTCAAAAGAGAAAAAAAAAAGACATATTAAACTGAAAATCCTCCAGCTTTCAAAGGCAATGCTTAATGTACAAGACCCATCCAAAAACACTTGACAATAATGTTATTACGGCACAGAGACAATTAAGCCGTTTGCCCAAGTTTGCAGAGCTATTTCTTAGTGTTTAATTAAATTGCAACTACAAAACAGGCTGCATAATTATATGATATTGCCTATTTTTTAATAGCGGTGACGATAAATAACTGCAACACTGGAGTATGGTAACTTGATTATTAGCATTTTGCAATTTATTTATTTTTTTTTACCACCAATGCCTTTTAATAAAATTCGCTTAATGATTTGAATGTTTCAGGCTTTAGCGAGCTACTTGTGTCCTTTTTAAATGTAGCGACTTTGTGTAGGCCGCCCCAAGATAAAATAATTTATTTTATTTTTGCCGGAGGCTGTCCTTTGTTACGACAGACGATGTGTTCGTGCTGTACTTGTCTACTTTTGGTGTCCTGTGATAATGGGGTATTTTGCTAATTAGTCCGATGCGTGGCAGAAAATTCCAGTGGTGTTGAGCGCAAGGAAATAATAATTATGTTCTCCTATGTACCTTTAACTGCCTATTCAAGTGTTGTCTGCCTCATCCCTTCACCACTTCGTCCATTTTTATTGTTGAATCGTTATCTATGAGATAATATCTGGTACTTGAAGGAGAGGGAATGGACGTCTGGTTAGATTCTTTTTTGTTACACCCTTGAGAAGAGTTCGATTCCCGATTGGGGAAATCTATTTTGCTGAGTGTCTTCGTCCTGTTCTTCAGTGGGCCCTGAGAGACAGATTCTAAACAGCCTGAAACAAGAATGGTCTGTATTTTATGGGTAATGGTTTACAGATAATGATAATATATTGCTATTATCTATAAAATATAAACCATTCTGTGTACAGGAAAGGGGGGGGGGGGGAGCATAGCACCCATTGATATAATTGATGGCCGTAAAGCTTTGATTTGAACCTTCCAAATGTTTTTTTTGTTTGTTTGTCTTTAGGGGTCATTTTGTTTTTGTTTTTGTTTTGTTTTGGGTTGTTTTTATTTTGCTTCAATGCTCATTTTTATTATTTCAAATCCATGCGTGAGATCGACTAAGAAGCATGAGGGATTTATGAACATGGTCGGGGTGAAGATCAAGAAGGTGTTGATGCGGATCAATTGGAATGCCGACCTCCTTGCACCGAGGTGTTAACACCTAGGCTTTCTTATGTGCCGGGAGTTGGGGAAAGAAAAGGATTTGGAAGACCGCACGCGCGCAAGTAGTAAATAATTTTATCTCTGTGTGTGTGTGTGTGTGTGTGTAT
>NW_004797533.1:615085-618779 GCF_000002075.1 Aplysia californica
GCACGCACACATGCACCCACGCATGCACTCACACACACACGCACGCACACATGCACACACACACACACACACACACACACACACACACACACACACTCACACACACACACACATGCACGAGCATGTTTATATAATATATTTTTTATCCCTTGCCCATTATATGAGATTGACGCCGTCTGATTAGTAGAAAAAACTGCGTAAGATAGTGTCCAATAGTGTATTACGTGCATACTCAGTTTGACAAGTAACTGTTACAGATAGAGATTCAAGGATTACATAATATGTAAGTCATTGATCTGAGAGCAATGATGATTTTAGACAAAATAGTGGTGATGAGTGATGATATTGGATTGTGTTTAAGTAAAGTTAGCGTTAGTCCTATCTTCCTCTGCTCCAATGAGTCACGACGGTCGTTGTATATTTTAATTTATATTATATCTATTGGATTATATATTATACATGCATTCATTGGTTTTCGGCTTTTTTTTTGGGAGAGGGGTATCAAAATCTACACTTCTGTGTTTCATAGTCGCAGTAGCTAGAGCTCATAATAAGAAAACTGGGACAGAGAAGTTGATATGTGAGGCTGCGTGGTGGAATCAGGCTCTCGTCAAAATAATCAAAATGAAGAAACTTGCATTTTTCCGCAGGTTTGTGAATTTTTATTAAAGTTTGTTTTTTGGCTCAACACCTTTCATGCCCATTAAAGAACTCATTTCTGTGTGGATTTTTCTGGAAAATGTTGATTAAAGGCACAGAAAATGTAAATTTTCAGTTACCACGGACTCTTAAGCTAAGGAAATAACTAACCTTTGGCGGCCATTTTCTCACTAATTTTACCTCTGAAAACAGGTGACCCCCATCTCCTTCTTTCTTAAATATCTCGAGTTGTATTCAAGATAAATGGATACCTTTTTCATCCAAATAAAGACAAGTGAACAAGCTTTAAGATGATACCAATAGCTCTACATGCCCAAAAATTGACGAGAGCCTGATTCCACCACGCTGCCTCACAATATAGTGAAGAGTTCATAAGATAACTAAAGTATAGCAGCACCCGGCTCCGCGCACTGACAAGAACCAGTTTATTAATAAGTGCACACAAATCAAACACAAACACATTCCTTGTTGCACACACTACTATGCTCACACAGAGTAATGCGGAGAAGGTCGTTACACATACTGTACTCACAGAAACCAAATTATCTAAAAAAGGAGGGAAACCGAATCAGCAAAAGTCACGGGAAGGGTGCGCAGATGCGAAAGGGGAAGGGGGGGGGGGGAGATGGGTGGGGGTGAGGTGAAATGGGTGAGGGGTGAGGTGAGATGGTTGAGGGTGGGGGTGCTGGTTGATTTAGGAGCCGCACAAGGCACATATTATTATGAACCTTGTGCTATGATTTACTAGCTTCTGCCTGAACTCTCCTCGCAATCAACGCCCAGTGGGATAGTGCTACCCATAAAACCGTTCTGGTCGGTCACCTAAGGGGGTAATGAAATCCACACGTGCGTAACGTTCAGCGTATCTGCAGTTGAGTATAAAAAAATATGTTGTATGTTAGTGGGTGCTAACTCAGATACACAGACAAGCACACAAACATACACAGATACACCTACACACACGCGCGCACACACGCATACACACACACACACACACACACACACACACACACACACACACACACACACACACACACACACACACACCACACGCACACACACGCACACACAGAGACGCACATAACCACACTTTGTCTACACCATTGCCAAGTGATTACTGACAATCAAATCCAGTCAATTTGAGTTGAGGTCAGTTAGATTTTCCCCCATAGAGAAGCAAAAGTTACTATCATTTCACAGTTCAACAGAATTCGATCATGACCTTCAGAAAAAATAAGCGCGTTTGTTTATCAAGGTTTATCAAAGTCACGAGTCGAACGATGAAGTGTGTATAGCGGGCGTGCGAATGTGGTTATGGGCAGTGTAGATTTGGGAAAGCTGATACTGATAGATTTAGAAAGCTATCGACATTTTCCCAATTCTGTAAGATTCAAGTACCTCTCAAAAACAGCAACCGAAGTATGCAGCAGTCGGCACTTGAAGCAATTAAGGAAGGAAATGGTTGTGTTTTGAACGGTAAGGTTTGTGTTCAATAACATCGTGCGCCAGTCAAAGTTTTCTGTACTTGTCAAATTTGACCACACCAATAGAGGGTCTATGTGTAGTGTGCCCCTATCAACACTATTAGGTTATATTAGAGGCAACCTTCGAGTTTATCGTTCATCTCCGAAAGGACAGAGCCAATTGGGAAATTCGTGTGAAGTGCCTTTCCCAAGGACACAACGTCGGACCGAGCTGGGCTCGAACCCACGAACCTGCAATCTTACGATTACGAGTCCAGTAGCCTAACCACTAGGCTACCGACGCCACCGTAGTAGTAGTGGTTGTGGTAGTAGTAGCAGTAGTAGTAGTAGTAGTAGTAGTAGTAGTAGTAGTAGTAGTAGTAGTAGTAGTTTAACACCCATCTCGAAGATCTAGATATTTTAGGGGCTGGGCTGCTTTGACTCTTTGTGACTCTCCCTTGCCATTTTTAACTCCCAGTGGAGCATAGGCCATCAACAACATATTCTCCATCGAAGATTGGCTCTCTTTGTGACAGGAAACACAAATGCTGCGTGGGAAACATCGATGGAAAGATGAAAATACTCCAAGAAACACAATCTCCTTTGGGAATTAAATTTCACGGCCCAAAGGGAACTCCTGGAAAATGCTTGCGGATTGGAAAGAAAGAGGGGTTCCTTTGGAGGCTTTCTTAGTGTACTGATAGACACATCAGTGTTGCACCATCCCTTCTGGTCTCGTTTTCTTCAGTCTTCCACTTCCAGACTAATCAGACGTTTGCTGGTGATGAATTTACAGTGAAAAAGTCTCTAAGGCTGTAAGACGTTAATCCAGAAAGTGACTAGAGGTTTCGCATGCTTTCACTTTTCAGAAAATCTCTTTGGATTAAAACACAATGTTAAAATCTAATTAAAAAAACACTTCCCTTAATAAGAGCAGAGACACGCCCACTCATATGTAAACAAACTTCTTAGCCAACACGAAAATGACCGCCAACAAACTCAAAAGTTTCCATTTCACGTGACCTCATACGGACTCTAGTTTAAAAAGGAGATAACTCTATGACCATACCATACCATACCATACCATACCATACCATACCATACAATACCATACCATACCATACCATACCATACCGCAAAGCAACAGAACATACCGTACCGTATCGCATGCACCACACCGCACCGCACCACACCACACCACACCACACCACACCGCACCACACCACACAACACCACACCACATCACACCACACCGCACCGCACCACAATGCATACCGTACCGAATAGCATCATACCAAACCGCACCGTACTGCATCATATTATCATTCCGATATTCCGACACATGCTGTCTTTCGACGTAGCTATGGACATTGGGAGACTTACAGTAATTGATAGGACGTAAAGAATAGTGTAATAACAGGAGGTTGCTTTGAGAAAAATGTAAGATGATCGGAATACAGAGTTGGGAACGAGACAGGGAGGGTGTGGGTTAGAGGATATACCGAGAAAGATGAGTTTTATTTATGAAAAGAACGAGAGAGAGAGAGAGAGAGAGAGAGAGAGAAAGGGGG